>NC_137863.1:24051532-24144032 GCF_963924005.1 Protomyctophum bolini
AACACAACGTGCACTGAACCTACTGCAAAGAACCCCCGTAATTTATTCACTGTTATATATTCACTCCCAACAGCCAGAGCACCACTATACACAGCCTAGACGAATCCTCCTCTCCTCACTGGAGAAACCTCTGCACCATCATAACGTCTATAACACACACACACACACACACACTGCCACCCTCTCTCTCTCTCTCTCTCTCCCTCTCAGTTTTTTGGGGTTGGGTATAACCTAAAGGCACCTTACATTCTTGCACTCTGATTGGTGGCTGTCTCATCCAATGAGGACATTCGGTGAGCATTTTCTTTGGGGGGGAGCGGGGGTTCAGAATCAGAAGGCAGACGTTAGTCACAGTGATAATGCCCCTGTCGATTTTGCTCTCCCTGTCCTTCCATCTCTCTTCCCCTCCCCTCTTCATCTCTCTTTTCCATGCCATTAACCACTGGCTGTTCCTTCGCTCTGTCCTCGTCTCCCTCCGTCTTCCCATTCATTCACAGCTTTTGTTTTTTCTCCAGATTGATGCACGATGTGTTTCTATAACGATCTGTGCTTGCTGCTGCGTGCCCTTCATTTCTGTGTGTGTGTGTGTGTGTGTGTGTCATGCATGGGTTGCTGGTGGTGGTGATCTTGGTTGTGGTGGGGTTTTCACATCATTCCCTGATGAAGGCTTAACCGCCGAAACGTTGGATATTCCTGTCTTACCTGCTGTCCTAATAAATATTGGTACTCTGGCTATTGGTGTGTGCGGCCACTTTCTTGTTTATTCAAGATCTCCTCTACAGTTTTCTCCTGTGTTTAGTTATCAAACTAAACTAAAAAATGCTGAGAGAGAAGATGCGGTAGCTTTCGTTCTAGGCAACCGGTGTGAATGTAACAAAAATGAAAACAGACACACAGGAACAGGACAGCTACTCCTCAGTAAAGGAGCAATTAAAGGACCCTGCAGGGTCATCGAGGTGAACGTAAACCTACAGGGGCTGAAAGTAAAAAAGAGGTTGCGAACATATGGAAGATGGAGTGACGTGTGAATGGAAGAGCAGGGAGCTGACAGCTGCTGCATGTCAGGTGGATCATCATCTGTTAGATGAGATCAGAATGTGCATTTCGTTCCTTTCGGGTGGAAACAAATAAAATCCACTGACAGACTTAACAAGCTAGATCGGCTATTTTTGTGTGACACTGTAGTATGAAAAAGTAATTTAGAAAAAATATAAAAAGTTCAAATATGGAAATGCAACGTTTCTGCCTGACAGAAATCTGTACTGTAGCTGGTTTATGGAAACTGCAGTAACATGACCTCTGACTCCTCCTCCTGTGAGTCAATATGAAGCCATCATATGAAGCCATCCATCCTTGACTCACATTCATTCTCTTAACCCATTAAGACCTGAGACCAATTCTACAAATAAATGCCTTCTCAATCAGTAGTTCTCAAACGTCTTTGTAATTCAACATTATTCAAACACTTAAAAAATCTAATATAAAATGACAAGAAAATGATTTCACAGATTTTGTGTGTGTGTGTGTGTGTGTGTGTGTGTGTGTGTGCGCGCGCGCGTGCGCGCATGCGTCTCTCTGCCCCCACTCTCCTGCTGCACAACTCAGGATAAATGTAAAGAAATGTATATGACCTTCACGCTCCTCTTTGACCCCAAGGACAAATCACAAGCCTTCGGGCAATATCCGGAGAAAATCGATGTTGCATTATTAATCAGCGGTTGATAGTTCTTATCCAAATCAGAATTGAGATGTTATTCTACCCCAGGTTGGGATTTGGGATTAGGAATTTAGGGGTTAGGTCTAAGGTGAAGGTGCAGGGTTAAAGTTGGGCTGGTTTTAAAGTGATGGGGTAGGTGATTTTATGTCAAGGTTAAAGCTATGTTAGGCCATCAGGTTAAGCACAAATGGCATTTTTGAAGTAAATGATTATGTGTATTGAAGACATCACAGAGATGGTAAAGTGTGTGTGTGTGTGTGTGTGTGTGTGTGTGTGTGTGTGTGTGTGTGTGTGTGTGTGCGCGCGCGCGTGCGTGTGCGCTTTTATGCATTGCATTGAGATCAACTTTCGGCCAATTTTGTATGTGTAGGTAAAACAGCCTCCGGTTTTAGCACTCCTTTTACCTGGAATCAATTACAATGCCCTTTAAACAATGGACATCCATGATCTCACTGGGGCAATTTAAAAAAACTTGCTAGCTAATCTTGCTAGCTAATCTTATCAATATAATAATCTTGTTCTAAATTGTCATTATTGTCTCCACCAGGCCGAAGGCATAGGGAGAAAGTATGTTTCGCCCTGTGTGTGTGTCTGTGTGTGTCCGTCCGTTATTGTTCCTATTTTTATTATTATTATTACACTGTTGTATTATGCTCGGCATCATTGGAAATGAGGGCTTGCCCTCAATGTATTTCCGAGAAAATAAATAAAGTTTGAAAGCATGGATGTGTGAATGCGTGTGCACGTGCACAGGTGGGTGTGCATGACTAGGATAGGGTTTGTGTGTGTTGAGGATAGGGTTTCCTCATTAGTAGACTCATATTGAATAATGCAGGTGGAGGTATTGTTGTGGCCAATAGGCCAGGTGCTAATGGAGCTGTCACTGGGCTAGAGGAGCAGACACAGCATGACTTTAATGGATGTCACTATGGGATAACTGAAACCGGATCAGTGGATTCAGGTGTCCCACGGCTGAGTGTGTGTGCGTGCGTGTGTGCGCGTGCGTGTGTTTCTGTGTGTGCTTTAGTCAAATACTGGCTATAGACAAAGAGCCAAAACTGCAACCGTAACTTATTTGATCAAAGGTTTGAATGCAAAAAGTTATGATTATTGAAATGTATATTTCATTGACATTAGTAGAATGCTCTCTAATAAAATGTGTGCTTTCTGTGTGTGCGTGTCCGTATGTGTACGTGTGTGTGCGTGTGTACGTGCGTGTGCGTGTGTGTACGTGCGTGTATGTGCATACTTGTGTGTGATCTCTATCACCCAATCCCTCTACCCTCTATTAGCCCATAACTGTGTCAACAGACTTGTTAAAGTCTAATTACAGCCGCGATCAGTTAGCAGGTGGTCCTGAACAGATCAGTGATCAGTTAGCAGGTGGTCCTGAACAGATCAGTGATCAGTTAGCAGGTGGTCCTGAACAGATCAGTGATCAGTTAGCAGGTGGTCCTGAACAGATCAGTGATCAGTTAGCAGGTGGTCCTGAACAGATCAGTGATCAGTTAGCAGGTGGTCCTGAACAGCCATGTATATTCTTCATCTGAAGTGTGACAGTAACGGGCCAGCCAATTACAGGCTGAACAGGTTGGAGTGGACAAGCATACAGTTGAAAGCACAGCTTAACGGCATGTGCTTTACACAGCACACAACCAAAACATTCAACAAAGCTCCCGTTAATATCACAGCTGTATTAAATGCCGATGACAGATCTCAGCGGTATAATTTATTATCTTTACTTCAAATCTTTACTGCGTGGTCAGACTGACACACCAGTGATCCGAGGCTGAAGGGCTCAATTCCAAACACCACTGTGGCTGTTGAGTAGCAGCCAACAATGTTATGCTGCTGGTTTATCTCTTTGATGGAGACTGACAAGTAGAGCATGTTGCACCACCTAGTGACATACCTAAGGCAGTGCAACTACTGCAGGCCCCGGTTCAGCCGCAGCGCCCTGGGCTCCAGGGCGGCTGTTGACCCTACCTTTGGGATATTAATAAGACGAGATTAAAATAGGTGCCGTGTAGAAGGAAGACCTGGAATGAACAGTTGGCACTGAATGAATCCCCACTAAGAACTAAACATATCGGACTATATGCACCATGGGGCAAAACAGAACTTTAGCTGACTTCACAGTCACAGTGAAAACATGTGTCTCACACAGCACACAGATCTTTTCGGTACCATTTTGTGTGTGTGTGTGTGTGTGTGTCTGCTTAATCTTTGTGGGGACCCAAGAGTATAGTAAAATGTGGGCTGGCATGCATTTGGAAGATATGAATAAAGAGTGTTTAGTACGTTCAATTAGGATTATCTTGTCATGTTTGACTTACAACCCTGGTCCTCAACAAATGTGTTCTTTATTGTAGAAAGGGTGGAACTGACTGTCTGACTCAAATAAATCTGAGATCAATCTGTCCTCGTAGATAAAAACAAAACAAAAAGTGAATACAAAAGCCAGAGCTTGAGCTCAACAGAACCAAAACTGTATCTTCCATAATCTATGCCTTTCACTTCGATACATATATCCTTCCATTTCATCAGCAAAATTATCTTCCAATTCTGCTGCTGTAATTATTGTTCTTCCAATTTTAGTTGTTATTGCTATTTTATTGTCATTGTTATTTTTGTTGTTATTGAAATAACTGAATGGCAGGTGCAGAACAACGTTTTAGGTTCCTAGAGGTCAAAGTGTTGTTGTTTTTATCACCAAGTGAAGTGCTGTGGCCAGTGGCCACGCTATGAATTCCTGAGGATTAATTTAACTGAGTGTTTACAAGTACGGGTCAATTTAGTTACCGGTACATGTACTGTACTACGGTGTACTAATTAACCAAGAGGATTTTACAGTGCACAGGTTAATGCAATCAAAGACGAATAGCTGCACTCGGGTGGCGCAGTGGTTAAAGTACCCGCCACCGCAGTGAATCCGACTTGGACGAGCGTCTATGCGAATACAATTTGGCCCGTGTTCAGGGGAGGGAGGCCGGGCAGGGAGGGTGATATTTGTCACTGCACATACTCCTATGGCTGGGGCAGCGCATGTCAGCAGGGAATGTTGAGCGGGAGGAGTAAGATGAAGGCTCCACACCCCCCCCCCCCCCCCTCCACACTGGTAAACTAGGGTACAATAGCAGTGGCAAGTATTGGAATAAATTAAATGGTATAATGACTAAATTGGAAAGAATAAAGGGTGACAATTATAAACTCAATACAATACAATACAGCTGAACCACTTCTCAATGTGTGAAGTCAAGAAGAACACTGCTCAGAGTCGTGTACTATGCAGACTCCGGACGATGATGACACTGTCTTACCTGAGCACCACATGGGCAGCCCCTCTTCTCCGAGAGGGTTGAACTGATCCAGAGTGTCAGTCCCGTACAGATTCCACAGAGAGTCTCAGACAGCATAAAAAAACACAGGACAGTCCTCTTTGTCGGAGCTGGAGAAGTGGAGATGAATAGAAGCAGTTCCGATCAGTCATGGTACTATGGACACATCCTCCACAATAGATATAGATAAATATTATATATGTATCTATGTACACAGGAGACCAGCCCACATTATTAGATACTCAAAGCCACGATAATTTGTGGAAAAAGAAGAGAGAAATGCAGGCAGCTAGGTGCATTAAAGCTGTGATCTAACTGTGACACCCTGCGTCTGTCTTCCCCTCAATCACAGTCTCTTCTGTTCCGCTGTCTTTCTCTTACTCACTCTCTCTCTCTCTCTCTCTCTCTCTCTCTCTCTCCCTCTCTCCCTCCCTCCCTCTCTCTTGTTGACACTGGCTTCCAATTCATTTACCCCCCCTCTCTCTTTCTCTGTCTCTCATTCCCTCACTCCCTCCATGTTTCTTCACCCCTATGTACAGTAACAAGTGCATAAGATTCCGGAGGCTAATTCTGCTGCTTAAGACAGGGAACCTAATATGTGAGGACAACTGCATGTGGTGTGGAAGGAGCGAGAGAGAGAGACTGGAGAAAGGGGAGGGCAGGACAGAAGGCAATGAAAGATCAGGGACTAGGAATGGTGTCATTAAAACGAGTAATAATAGTTGTGTGGGGAATGTGATTGGGTTGTCTTGAAGCGGATGTTATACAGGAGCATGTAGGTTGTAAACTATGTACCGGTATACAAATATACAAATACATATTTGTTTGATATGGAAATTAATTAGCATACAACTGGGCTATCAGGTTGATATAATACTAGTGTTTACTACGACTGGTAGTACTGAGCCAGTTGTATTATTGGTAATGCACATCATGAACCAAGTATGCTCATAACTCGAGCATACTGTAGGTCCAACTGTATCGTCTAAGCTGGCGTCAGTTTAGTTATAATTCAATTTCAGTTGCCAGCTGGTTAAATACCTTGAGTGTGTAATTACACTGTAAAATGTTGAGTGTGAATTTATCCCCTGGGACGTGTACAAATTGAAGCAGATCTATTTGGTTTCTATTTGTTCCACTCAGGGTTAAATGAACACAGAAGGGACAACAGAATTTTTCTGTGCACCCGAATGTCCCGGGTGATGGATTTGTATGAGATCAGGGGATCTTGACCCGGTAAAGACCGCTGATACAAACACACTCAAAACATGATACCTGTTTTCTTGCATGTTAATTAACTCCTGCTACTTACTGCACTTTTAGATCAGATATCATAAATGTGCTTGTGAGTGTCATTTAAGAGAGGCAGGAGTGTTTGCATGGAGGGGGGGGGGGGGGTCTGCTTGTGGTGAGATTGACGCATAGTGCAATGTCGAGTAAATGTCAGTCTAATTCGGATATGCTAAAAGGTCCTTTTAGAAGTCAGCTCTGCTCTACCTCATTGTGCATTCTAGTCGTTTGACATCAAATGCTTTTTGAGACTGAAAAGTGTAATTATTTTGCTCTGTGAATAACGCTGGTGTTAATGCGGATTCTCTCAGTTACCGCATGTTAAACATATATATTGTGCTAAGTGTGTTTGTTTTTGTTTATTTGTTTTATATATACAGTGTGTGAGGATCCTTGTAAATGTTACCATATTAAGATGGGGTGTTTAATGCTCAGCAGTAAATGGTTTAATGGGAAGTGGCAATGGCTTGTGTACGCTCAGTGACACTCCTGTAAATGAATATGCTGAAGTCACACAGACATCACTGCAAAGCACATGAACAAATATGTGTGTGCACTCTCTCTCGCTCTCTCTCACACACAGACACACACACACACACACACACACACACACACACACACACACACACACACACACAGACACAGACACACAGACACACAGACACACAGACACACAGACACACACACACACACACACACACACACACACACACACACACACACAGTCACACACACTGTGTGTGTGTGTGTGTGTGTGTGTGTGTGTGTGTGTGTGTGTGTGTGTGTGTGTGTGTGTGTGTGTGTGTGTGTGTGTGTGTGTGTGTGTGTGTGTGTGTGTGTTTGAGTGAGAGAAAGAGAGAGAGAGTGTGTGTGTGTGTGTGTGTGTGTGTGTGTGTGTGTGTGTGTGTGTGTGTGTGTGTGTGTGAAATGTATATGAATACCTTCTGGCAAACTGTGTACTGTATACACAATTTCTGGCACAGTGCCAGCTGAGGGTTAGGTTGAGGGACAGTGAGGAAGGGCAACAAACTGGAGCTGTAAGCACATTTCATCAGAGCAGAGGAGTAGAGTTACACTCCTTCATTCCACCCCCGCTTAGGATCTCTCTCTCTCTCTCTCTTCTCTGCAAGCCATTCTCTGTCTCTCACTCCCCTCCCTCTCTGACTCCCTGACTCCACTTGTCCCTCTCTCTTCTAATAAAACTTTTACCAGAAGCAGTTGCTATTATTGTGAGTGACAACTTAATGTCCAGCGGTGTAAAGTAACTATATACTTTCTCAGTACAGTTTTGAGGTATTTGTGCTTTACTTTAGTATTTCCAATACTTTTATTTCTACTCCACTACGTCTCAGAGGCAAATATTGTACTTACCCCGGCCACTACAATGATTTGAAAACGTAGTTACTTTCTAGATTTGGATTATTATTACAAAATAAAACATACATTAACCACTCCAGCCCTATATACTGTACATTTTGGCCAGTTGAAAATACAAGATCTACAAGCTCAAAATGTGTCGTAGGCCTACTTTGGGCTAAAATGGCATTATT
Source organism: Protomyctophum bolini (assembly GCF_963924005.1). Taxonomy (NCBI): domain Eukaryota; kingdom Metazoa; phylum Chordata; class Actinopteri; order Myctophiformes; family Myctophidae; genus Protomyctophum; species Protomyctophum bolini. The sequence goes on from NC_137863.1 coordinate 24,059,428, forward strand.
CGTTGTTTCTTTCAGAAACAGAAATCCTGTAATTAACATATTTGACAAACACAAAACAAGGGATAACCTGCAGGTAGGTAGGTAGGTAAATAAATAAATAAATAGTAAAATTATTTAAAATACAACATTTGACCCTGCTCCCTGCCACTGTGGGAGAAGTTGTTTGGTATTGTAGGAGACAGTCTCATTGTGCAGATCAGAAAATTGCTGTAGATGAAAACACCATAGCCACCACTCACTCTCCTATTAGCTATTTTGACTTTGAAGATTTAATCAGACAGATTTCCTTGATTAATCCTATTAATTAGCGATAGTGTGAAGCAGATGCAGATGCAGACTCTTGATGGAACCAATCATTAATTAAACCTGATTATTCCATTATAACTGTGGCTTATTATTTCCAACGGAGGGGCGGAGGGACGGTCACGGAACACTATCATCCAGTAAACATGATGGAAATGGGTTAATTCTATTCCACTGAGCTGAGTGAGCTCTACTCTGAGCTGAATCCATTCTCTTCGGTTCAGATAGTAATCTCAGCAAGGCAGATGGCTTCTTGGTTAGAGTGGGTGACAATATTATCACACGAAAAGATGAAATTACCTACATAGGTTCCATCCTGGAGGCTAATCTTTCCGGTGATAAAATGGCCACCAACGTAATCAAAAAAGTCAATCAAAGAACAAGATTCCTTTACAGGATCTCTTCACTGGTCAACAAAAACACCTTGAAGACCTTAACAGGTGCCCTCGTACAAGGTTTCTTGGTACCACAGCACCTCAAAGGCCCTTAAAACAAGGCTCCAGAGTCCAGATCTCCCAAAATAAACTGGTCAGGCTCCTACTTGGCCTCACCCCCGAACCCACCTCACCCCTGCCCACTTTGACAGGCTGGAATGGCTTAGGGTCGACGACAGAGTACAGCATCTTGCAATGGGTCTGGCGTCTGGTCCACAAGATTCGATACACCACCAAGATACCCATGTATACCTGTCTATATACTTCCTTAATGTTAACGAAGTCCACACCCACAACACCAGAGGGAGTGCAACAAACCATGTACAACCCAGATTCGGCACAAATGAATTAAGGGATTAAATTCGTTTCGCTATGCCACCAAAATGTGCAACGCCCTAACAGTCATTAAGACATATGAATCCCTTGACTCCTTCAAAACAGCTCTCAAAGGGCACCCATACGGACGTCTGCAATTCGAAACTGACCCCGTAAAATCTGAATCCCCCCACCCCGCCCCCCTTTCCCCTGTTTATTTTCCCTTTTTACCTCCTTTATGATGAATTCCTGTTATGTTCTTTGACTATATAGGCGTCTCTAAATGTTTTGATGAATTGAACATGGTGGACCCTGTGTAATGCTTAATTGGGTCGTCCACTCACAGTTAACAGTCTTTGTATTGAGTTTGTGCTTGAAATGTAATTTTGCAAACTGTTAATAAATATTTCAATCGATCAATCAAACTCTCTCAACATACCGCGCAGACGCCACGAATGTTGAACAGCAATCATGCATTCCTTCCTCCTCGCCACATAGCCTCGCGCAGCCAGCCTTCGTCTCATTGCAACGCCCAGGCAGTGGTATCGCACTATCGCTACGCAAGGCTACTTCGCTTGCGATGCATCATGCAGGACAGATACACACTGTAACTTGCCTCCACGTGGAACTGAACCCCTTCTAGCCAGTTTCTGCTTCGTCGTACAATATCCATCTATAGACATTAAATGCAGCGCGTTATTTTCGTCAAACGGCAAGCAACATTGTCATAAGACAAAGCATAGGCTATGTGAGAAGAATATGCTTTACAATTTATACAGTACAGTGAACTTACATTCACAGTTCACACACAGGGGTCACCAATTTCCTACTGTTCGGGAGAAGTTGGGGGTTCTGTTTCTTGTCTTGCTCAAGCGCACGATATAGGACAATTAAGGAACGTTTTCTCCACCACTGATTCTCCATGTGCCTCATGCCCTCATATTATATAGCTTGCACGACTCACCATTCATTTTTTCAAAATAATGACTTGCGTCTTGCGTCCCAGACTCCAGTGAGGTGATAGAGTGCAAGGGGTTGGTTAGATTGTTTAATGGTGCCACCTAGTGGTCCAAAGTTAAATGTGGCGAAGATAGGCCTATCCTACTTTTACACTTGATTCTCCTCTCGAGTATGGAAGCTTATTAATATTCTTCTATAGTAGGCTAGGCCTACAGTGGCTCTCAAAGTGGGGCCTCAGGGTTCATTGCAATGGAAGTTGTTACATTTACTTCTTTGTGCGCAGTTAATTACATAATTTGTGCCATTGATGTAAAGTTTACATCAATGGCACAAATACAATACAAATACATGCAATGATGTAAACATCGACACGTGATCATTGCATGTATTTTTGTGATGATAATTAGGTGGCGACATTGGTTTCATGTGCTGGTCTTGTGTGTGTGTGTGTGTGTGTGTGTGTGTGTGTGTGTGTGTGTGTGTGTGTGTGTGGACTGTCATGTTAGTAAGCACAATAGCTGCATAATGTTGAATGGCATACTCACTCAGAGGTCAGTGATTCAAACACTGACCTCTGATCAGCTACTTAGTACAGTCTGTTTCATCCCCAATAACTCATACAAGCCTACGTTAAGTATAGGCAGACACACAAAAAATGACCCTAAAAAAAGAGAATTGTGAGAATGTCCTCTGCAATTTTTCTCTTCATCTACCTTGTTGTCAGATGTGTGCTATCATTGTCGTCCGGACCCCAGCTGCTAATTGTTGTTTGAATTTCACTGTGGCTGCATGTCCATTTCTGAATACCCCCTCATGTACGAGTTGGATGGGGGTGATTTCCAATGGGTTTGCCCAGTAGAAAATGATTGCTGCAGATGCAGGTGTTGGTGGTGATCCTGCAGAGGTCTTTTCTGTTGCTTTATCCATTGTGAGCGCCACTTGGGAGGGCAGAAGTGGAACCTCTGTATGCTCTTTCATTATCCACCTAAAACAACAGCATACATTAAAAGAACAGAACAGAATAGCATATATATATAAGTTGATTTTACACTATGATGCTCATGTAAGTGTAACATGGATACAAATTTACCACAATTATATGGGTGGCAGCATTATTTTGGGGTTGCAGGCTGAAAAGTTTGGGAACCCATGCCCTAGGGGACACGGGGAGAACATGCATAGTTTGCATACTCCACAGAGAAAGGCCATTTCGCCAACCCAATAGGGTATGGGCACTGATGACGCAGAGAGAACATGCTCCCTGGCCGGGAATCAAACTCAGGACCTACCGACTGTGTCACATTCCCCCAAAACTGGACTCAGAGTGTTTGACACAGAGACCAAACACTGGCTAAACACACCTTCTACACAGCTTCTACCAGAACGACGCTGGGATCAGTCAGATTTTACCTACAATGGAGAGCTGTACATATTTGGTGGTAATGGCAGGAATCTCAATGACATTTATCTGTGGAAATTCAGTCCAGAGACCTTCTCCTGGAAGAAGATTGAGCTCAAGGGGAAAGGGCCGTGTTCAGCCGTCTGCTAAATGCCTAAATTGTAAATTGTAATTTTCCAAGATCGACTATTTTTAATATTCTGCTACAAGCTCACAACGCGTTGCTATCTGAAAAGTTTTGAGATTGTAGATTGGCTTTTGGATTTTTGGCATCCATATGGACCTCTAATATATACAGATTTTGATGATCCCAAGAACAAAATGGGTCCAAAGTGGGTTTTTTTCAATGATTTATTACCCATATTAGTGGAAATATCCCTCAGTTAAAAATGTTGCCCTATTCAGCCGCATTATAGGCTAATATTGTTGCGGCCATATTGGATTTCCAGAAAAGAAATGGACCGGTGTGTCCATATAGGTTGTGATTCTATTGGGTCATAGATATTTCTGGTGGACAACCTTTGATTCTATGGCAAATGCAGGTATCCAAAAGGTTTGCCCCCCTGGGTAATAGGATCTGACAGGAAATGTAATGTCTCTTTTCTTTTTCATGTTTGCAGACATTTTGACAATATGCAAGCTCAAGAAAATATGTTCCTTCTGTGCCAATCTTAGCCAATGGATTAATATTGCTTGTGTGTGCCAACACAGTCAACAATCATGGTAGAAATCATGGTAAAGCACTATTTCAGGACAGGTATAGCCACCATCTTGTAAATATGCACAATAAGGGTCCAGACACACCCACTAATAAAAATAGGTATTCCATTGCGTCTCTCATGGTCAGAAACCATGAAATAGACACCAAGTTTGCATTTCTAGCTCATCTGGTTCAGAAGTAATTTTTATTTGCAATACATTTTTTTTCGTATTCATATCATTGGTCAACCTGAGTTTCGGGGAAATATCTCTCCGTTTAAAATGTTGCCCTATTCACCCCCCATTATAACTAATAAGGGCTAATATTGGGTCCATATTGTCCATATTGGACTTTCGCACCAAAATTGACCGAGTTGTCCATATAGGTTGTGATCCTATGGGGTCATAGATATTATTTCTGGTGGACAACTTTGTATGTTGACAAATGCAGGTTTCCTAAAAAAAGGGTGGTTTGCCCCCTGGGTATCAGGTGAAAAGAAGTCGCTTAGATGAAAAGTAATCGAAAAAACACAGCCCCCTCACGTATTAGGAGGGCAGTATGAGTCACCAGAACCAAGGATGGGTGTTTTCGATTACTTTATCATGGTTAAAACATAGTTTTGAAGTTACAATGGGTTTGTATAGAGGGTGTTCACAAAAGTCTGAGTAGACGATAAAAGTGACCCATTCTTTAGTGCCTTTAATTAGAAATATCGTTTTAATTATAATTAAGAATGCTACATTTTATACTGTACATTAAGTGATTCATTGTGATTCTTAATATGCAATGTTGTTTATGCTGTACATGACTTGACTATATTGGCTTTGCACTTGACTGGACCAATATGAGGCAGGGCTGGGAGACCTAGTCCTGAGGCTATATGCAGTCTTATCCTTAGTGTGGCCCACTCTGTGTGTCACAGTGAAAATAAGGTTAAACCGTCATTGTTCCAGTATGTCATAAAAAGATTCAGCACAACTATTAGATTGCTCCTCTAAATTCCACTTCGAATGGAATGGATGGAACTTTAATTTGAATTCGGTACATAGTGGCTGATTGATCACATTTGTGTTACTTTCAATGAATCATACAAATAGGCAGCAGGCCTACGTTTGTTAAAGTGTTGCCAAATCCGGGCTGACATATTCAGCACCGGACAGCTCCCTGCATGTGTTCTGCCTCTCTCCGGTACCACAGGTGTGGATTCTCTCTGATTCTCTCTGATTCTCTCTGATTCTCTCTGCTCTCAGGCGCCTAGGAGCTGCATAACTATCAGTCCTGCAAGTCTCATATGTGTGTGTGAGGTCACATATAATGATAGTTCTGTTTGGTTTACCATCACGCCCCTCTCAGCAAACCCTCCACCCCCACCCAACTCCCCATAAAATGGTGTTAGTGTATAATTGTCATTCATTTTCTGTTATTAAAATGGCCTAATGTTTTAGTTTTGCACACATGTTAAAAGGCAAATAATAAATATTTTATGAGACCAAAGCTCAGCATGGTATCCCTTAATTGGTAAAAGGTGATTAGCCTATTGTAATCTGATTTGCACACCGGCATGAATCATTTAGAATAGTTTCATTATGAATGATCCTTGACCCTCAAAATATATAGGTCAAGACATTACACCTTTATTTGTTCAGTTAAAGGACAACTTTGCAATCAGATAGGCCTTTTCTGTTTGGATGTATGAGCTGTCAAGGCCAGAAAAGTCGTTTTTCAGTAGGCGTTCCCGCATAACTTCCGGGTATGATGATGATGTCACGTGCATACCCTCTATAGCTGCATAATGTTTGACGTACTGCTTAGAGCACATGGAGCTGCAGTTTCCACTCCTCTTTGGGATTAGGGAGTTAATGCAACGATTCAGACACTGAGCTCTGATCAGCTGCTTAATACTGTTTCATCCTCAATAACTCACACAAGCCTATGTATAGACGACGGAGGCACAAACACGCATGCACACACACACACACCATGTATTTTGAACTGTACTGTTGTTACTCCGATAAATAACAGATAATAGCAGCTGCTCCCAGGCCAATGTTCACATGCACAATTTGCACAGTGTCCCCCCCCCCCCCCCCCAAGTTTCTGCCAACATCCAGTTTTTGTCTCCACCAGGCCGAAGGCATGGGGAGAGAGTATGTTTTGCACTCCGTCCGTCCGTCCGTCCGTCCGTGTGTCCGTCCGTGTGTCTGTCCGTCTGTGAACAGCTAATCTCCGGCACCGTTAACACAGTCGATGCCAAATTTTGCACACACACTCCCTGGATGTCCAGAATTTCCAGAACGGCCTGTTATAGCGCCACCAGGAGGCTGCTTTGTGCAAAACAAGTTTTTGGACAGTACACCTACAGACTTCTCAGACTCCATCCTGATTGGCTATGATTGGCTTCCAAAGTTCGCAGGAGTGCTCAGTTTCAAACAAAATGCTGCAAATCATGAACACATCGTGTGATTTCCATGAAATTGTGCACGCACATTCCCACTAGGCCGAGGAAGAAATGCCACATGAACATTTTCAACTCAGCCTCATGGTGGCGCTATAACTGGCCGAAAAGTGTTTTTACCTCTAACTGCACGGATCTGTGGATAACTTTGTATGCCAACTCCCTAGAGGCCCAGGAAAAACCTTTGCCTGGAATTTTTCACATCTGCTCTTTATAGCGCCACCAGGAGGCCGACATATGTAAAACACATTTTCTAATTTTACTCCTTTATCCAAATTTCACGCAAATTGGTACACATGCTCTCCATAGTGATCAAGACGGGTTTGTTTGATTTCTCATAATCCACCCTCATTGGCTACGATTGGCTTTAAACTTTTCAGGAGTAGCCCGCTTTGTACCCGTTTTGTACAAATCGCCACAACTACTCAACGCAGCGTCCGATTGTGGTGAAACTGGGCATGCAGATTCCCACTAGGCTTTGGAAGAAATGTCACTTGACCGTTTTCAAATCAGCCTCATGGTGGCCCTACAACAGGCCAAGGCGCGACACACACATAAGTTTATATTGCTCCTAAACATTTTTGCCAAACACCACACACACACACACACACTCCTATCCTCCTGGTGGAGACCTGTGTCTCCTGGCACTTTTTTTAGTTATCAGTGTGGTCTGGATGCTCATGTCGCATATCTAGTGGAGAAATCTAATGATGATTATAATACTGATTAAATTGTGTGTCAGGAAGATATACATGCTATAAATGACAGACAACTCAGTACACACAAATGCACACAGAAATACACACGGATAAATGTGCACACCAAAAAACACTCACGCACGACAAATGCGCACAGGATTATGCTAATCCATGTAAAAACAAAGCAATATACTTCAGCCAAGCCAAGTCAAGCGTGGGATGTCCATCAGAGATTTATCAGGATTATCAACATTTTATCCATAATATCGCCCCTAAGGCCCTAACATTACCCAACGGTTATCTAATGCTCACTGTTTTAAACAGTGTCAAAACACACCGTGAGACATGTTGCCCCCCCCCCCCCCCCCCAAGGTCATACTACCACTGACTGACCACCATGGTGCTGCTAGACCATTCCCACCAGTGACCCATGTGACCCAAGGTGACCTTTTGACCCCTAACAACTGACCTCTCAGTGGGTGGCATTCACTTCTACCAGTGAGGCGCATTGGGCCAATTGGGCCAACAGAAGCAGTGTTGACCACACTGTTTACTCAAAGCACTTTTATCTTCACTGTCTGCTTTTTCTCAGCTTTTGCTTTCAGAACTTTGCTTCTTATTTGAATGAATAATGTACATGCGTAATACTTCTAGCTCGGTTATGTTGGTTGACTCCTTTTATGGCGTTCCAGTTTACAATTTGGGCTTCCCCTCTCGCCGCCTGTAGGTTTATCTATGTCTTCGTTATTTACTGATCATTCTCCATGGCTCCCCATTTCTCCCTGTCAGCCTTCATCATTGGGCAGGAACAAGAGGGGTCATGGAGGTCACAGTAAACACACCCCACTCCCACAGGCCATTCTTAGGTTTTTTTAACCTCTCACCCCACCCCAACTACTATTCATCCTGATTGAAGTAGTGTGTGTGTGTGTGTGTGTGTGTGTGTGTGTGTGTGTGTGTGTGTGTGTGTGTGTGTGTGTGTGTGTGTGTGTGTGTGTGTGTGTGTGTGTGTGTGTGTGGTAGGCCTGTGGGTATGTGCATATGCATGTGCAAGTGAGTGCATTTGCATGCGTTGGAGCAGGTCTAGGTATGGAGAATTGTGTATTATGTACATTATGTGGACAGCATTTTGGTTGTGGTCTCAGGGAGGACCTGGGTTGAACACGATGGGACTACAGCAGTGGTTCTCAAACCTTTTGTTCCCCTGTAAATAACTTTTATAGAACCTTACATTTATGTCATATTACGGTACGTAAATATGTAATGTCTTTCCCCCTATAGACACAATATGTGTCACAAGGAAAACTTGAGAGAATATATATGTTTCCATTATATACGACGGATTGAAAATAACATTTAACCACTTGAATCTCAGCATCCCTATTCTGGGGGGAACATTCTCTCTACCATCTGATCTATACAAGCTCACAAGCCGTCACAACGTGACGCGTTGTGAGCGTGTGTGGCAACAAGATTTGGTGGTCCGTCTTGCTAAGAAGTGATATTGATTAATTCAAACTGATTCCAAAGTATTCTGAGGCACCCCTGTACTTGCGTCACGGCACACTAGGGTGCCACGGCTGAGAACCACTGGACTACTCCCAGTTTGAGAACCTCTCCAAACCCTGTTGCCGTGCAGCCATTTTAATCACAAACCTTTATCCTCCAATCCGGCCTCACAGCATCCACCCTTTCATTACAAGACAGCCAAAGGATTATGCGGCTAAAGCACAAGATCCAGGGAGAAAGATGAGAGATGAAGTAGTGGGTAAATAGGAGTGGAGGGGAACAGGTTGCATGCCACCCCATCTCCATCACCATGTAAGAGGTGTTTGGGATTTATCAAGCCATTGTTATGTGGGTTCATGTTCATAATATTACGCCATTGCAGTGTTGATTTCGTTGACTAAAACTATGGCGAAAAATGTTAGAGAGGGACTAGTGGATAAGAGATCTATTAAAAAAAGTACTTTTATGCTTGGTTGCGATTTTCGGCTCTGAAAATAGCAGATCTACAAGCTGACAACTCATCGCAGTGTGACTTCTTTAAGCATGCAGCCAAGTGTAAAATCAGGCATCAAGACACTGTTGACTAAACTACTAAAAGTAAACCTTTTGAGATGACTAAAATATGACTAAAACTTAATAGAATTTCATTCAAAAGACTAAAAGTAAATAAAAATGTGCTGTCAAAATCAACACTGCTCTGCTCTTCTCCGTGTCCCTCGGCCATCAGAGACACGTCTCCCTCCTGGTCCCCAGAGCCACCACATACACAACAATGGAAGGTCAGGGGTCAAGAGAAGGGCCAGACTGTGTTGACCGTGCAGCCTCCGTGGCCTTTCAGCCATCATTAATCCTCCATCATTCATTTATCATCTCCTATCATTTCGCTGGCTCTCGTCTGTCCCTCTGTCTGTATTCTCTATCCTTTTCTCTGTAGGTGTGTGTGTGTGTGTGTGTGTGTGTGTGTGTGTGTGTGTGTGTGTGTGTGTGTGTGTGTGTGTGTGTGTGTGTGTGTGTGTGTGTGTGTGTGTGTGTGTGTGTGTGTGTGTGTGTGTGTGTGTGTGTGTGTGTGTGTGTGTGTGTGTGTGTGTGTGTGTGTGTGTGTGTGTGTGTGTGTGTGTGTGTGTGTGTGTGTGTGTGTGTGTGTGTGTGTGTGTGTGTGTGTGTGTGTGTGTGTGTGTGTGTGTGCGCGTGTGTGTGTGTGTGTGTGTGTGTGTGCGAGCACTCAGTACCAAAGATACTCTTTTTTTTTTTTTTTTTTTTTTACTTCAACCCAATAAATACAGAATCCTGCGTCAACCATGAATTTAATTTCCGTGCTGGATCCGTTTCCATATAGGTTTTATCTGAGAATGTCCTAATGTGTTACTTTGTTGTCACTTTTGTTTGAGTTAAGAATTCATGTTCATTTATCAACATATCCTATCTAATCGCTATCACTGATGTCATGCTAGCAAAGTTCATCTAAACGTTTTTTTAAGTGCAAAACAAGAATGAATCGACAAAAGAGTCAAATGGAACACAAAAGAATGATGAGATTGAGATATACTAACACAGGTCACAAAGAAAGAATACCACTACTGCACAGTATATACAAAATGAAAAGACAACTAAATAAACAAGAGCTCATATAAATATTTGAATAAATAAAGATACCTGGAATATCTGCATGAAGAAGTATGCATGTAAGCGACAATTACATCTCATCTGTCATGACTGCCAATACGGTCACAATGACAAAGTCTTCCCATTAAGACCTGGAAGGGTGTTCAATCATTTGGTAATACATTTACAAATCAGAAATGTTATCAAGCATTTGTTGATTCTCACAAAGTAAAGCACTATTCTACTGTAAACAGTGCAAATGCACACACGCGCGCGCGCACACACACACACACACACACACACACACACACACACACACACACACACACACACGCAGACATGCTATCTTTGTGGGGACACCAAATCATTTTGTCATAAAACAAAATGCCACCTTAACTTAATTTAACCTAACTACAACCGGAATCTTTTCTTAAATGTAACCCTACATTTTTATGAATGTCCATACAATGTCGTCTGGTTTTACTATCCTTATGTTTCCCACAGATAGTAAAACACACTCACTACTACTGCTATAGCAGTTAGGTTCACTGAGATAATCTGACTCAGTCTTCAAGTCCAAGCATCTGACACCAAAGTCAGTCCGTGCTGCAGGAAAACAAACCCTCTTAGTCTCTGTAGACAGTGGCCATCTGTTGGGGGACCATTTGCTGTGGATGGTAAGGGTCATAGGGCACGTCTAGGTGCACCTCATAGCCGGCAGTCTGATAGAGGAGCTGACCCTGAGGCCCAGCCTGCTCCATGGAGGGGGGAGAGTAGTGGTGTGGGGGCAGGTAGTGGGGCGAGGACTCCTGCTTGGAGACCAGGTTACTGCCAATGCTGAGAGGCGGTGTCGGGGGGCCATCGTATGGCGGGGTGCCAACGCCACCGCTGTGGTCGTTTGAGGAGTGGTTCTCATATATGACCCCCTTCATGGCCCTCATGTGAAGCAGGTGAGCGGAGTCCAAGGTGCCGTACGGGGGGCTTGGAAGACCCGGTGACGAGTACCCCAGGCTCCCTACCCCCATGCCAACCCCATTTAAAGCAGCAGATCCCCCCCTGGCCCCTTGTAAATCTTCGGGCCTGGCTCCTGCTCCATGAGACGGGCCCAGCTGCAGGCAGCCAGCCACCAGGTTGCTTGTGGGCTGAGAAAGGCCCTTGCACAGCGTCTCCATGAAGGCCCTGCTATCCGTGGACTGGCCGCCCTCCAGCGCCTCAGACAGAGCACAAATGTAGTTGCGGGCCAGTCGAAGGGTCTCGATCTTGGACAGTTTCTGGGTCTTGGAGTGACAGGGCATGATGGTGCGCAGGTTCTCCAGGGCATCATTGAGGCCGTGCATGCGAGAGCGCTCCCTGGCGTTGGCCTTCACGCGGCGTGCACGGAAACGCTCCTGACGCGCCTTGGTCATCCGCTTTCTCTTTGGGCCTCGTCGCTTGGGTTCGTTCTCGTCTCCCTGTGCTCCCTCTTCCTCTTCCTCTTCGTCATCCTCCACATCCTCGCTCCCCTGTTCGTGGGCTTGGTGGCTGAGGCCACTTGTTCTGTAGTGTTGTGAGGCCATGGGTATTTCCCCATCAGGAGAGCTCATATCTTCATCCATCCACTGCAGAGGACTGACCTCCTCTTTGCCTTCATCTTGTCTCTCATATGGCTTGGTCATTATGCCACACTGGAAACAAGAGGATAGTTGTCAAACATTTACACAGAGGAGTAAATAGCCATAAAAATTAGAAGAGCTTTGCACTGCATTTACTGTGGTACAAGGTGTGCTGACCCCTGCAAGACTGAAATCACTGCATTTACTGTGGTACAAGGTGTGCTGACCCCTTTACTGTGGTACAAGGTGTGCTGACCCCTTTACTGTGGTACAAGGTGTGCTGACCCCTGTGGTACAAGGTTTGCTGACCCCTGTGGTACAAGGTGTGCTGACCCCTTTACTGTGGTACAAGGTGTGCTGACCCCTTTACTGTGGTACAAGGTGTGCTGACCCCTTTACTGTGGTACAAGGTGTGCTGACCCCTTTACTGTGGTACAAGGTGTGCTGACCCCTGCAAGACTGAAATCCTGGAAGATAAAATGAGCCACAAATGAGCCCAGTGAAGCAGCAAGCAAAATGCATTGCTAATGCGGTCCTGAATAAACAGGCTTGAGAGTGGGTTACTAGAAATGTTTGATTACTTCTTCTTGAACAATAATAGAGTCTTGGTCTTTGTTAAAACTATTCAAATACAGTTTTGTTACGTTGCCGTGTCTTTCATCTTAATATGTAATGTTGTTTACATGACTTGACTATATTGGCTTTGCACTTGACTGGACCAATATAGTTTCACAAGGCAGGGCTGGGAGACCTAGTCCTGAGGCTGCCTATATATAGCAGTCTTATCCTTTGTGTGGCCCACTCTGTCAAGGTGAAACTATAAGGTTAAACCTTCATTGCTACAGTAAATAAATTCAGGACAACTATTCCCTTAAGTCCACTTAAAATGGAATGGATGGAATTTAATTTAATTTGAATTGGATAGTGACTGATCGATCACATTTTTCAATGAATCATACAAATAGGCAGCAGGCCTATGTTTGTGATTAAAGAGTCCCTCCAAATCGTGGCTGACAAATTCAGCACCGGACAGCTCCCTGTATGCTTTCTGCTGCACTCTGCATGTAGTCCGGTAGCTGGGGGTGTGGAGTGGGAAATTTGGTGACTTTATCTTTATTTTTATTGGCCTAAAATATTGTCTATATATACATTCATGAATCCACTTGCTGACCGGCTGTCGGTATTGAGCAATTCTTTTTTTATAACCATTAACAACCTATATAAGGCAATCATTTGCCTATAATAAAGCATATGGCAATAATAAGGCATTATTTCATTATGCTGAATGAAAAAAAGATTATAGCCGCACAGCGCACACTCAGACACACACTCACACACTCACACACACACTCACACACGCACACACTCACACACAATGTTTCGGACAGATAATACTGCCTTCTTCAGGGTGATGCTAGCTAGTAGTAATAATTTCATTATCCTTGTGACGTGTCAAACTATAGGGGTTTTCATTATTCTGAATCCATTTCCAAGCATTAGTCTTGCACAAAAAAACACTCCTTGGGCTAAAGACGACCATATCCGTCATCACAAATTAGATGAGGTCAGCACATTTTGGGAACATTTGGAGTGTTTTTTTGTGCAAAACTAATGCTTGGAATGGATTCAGTCATGAAAACCCCCTAGTTTGACGTACATAAAGCATAATGAAATTTTGAAAATCTTGGCTTATATAGGTTGTTAATGGTATGGTCACATATATTCCCCTATAAAAATAATTGCTCAATACCGACAGCCGGTCAGCTGTGAATGTATATATAGACAATGTTTTAGGCCAATAAAACATATACCAAATTCCCCACTTTAAACAAAATAAGCATGTTGGCTGCCGGTGCCAGACTAACGGTGCCACAGGTGTGATTGGGTTTGTAGGAGTTACATAAATGTCAGTCAAATGCAAATCTCATTAGGGGTGTGTGTGTGTGTGTGTGTGTGTGTGTGTGTGTGTGTGTGTGTGTGTGTGTGTGTGCACGCACGCGCACACGATGATAGTTCTGTTTAACATCACGCCAATCTCAGCAAACCCTCCACCCCCACCCAACTCCCATAAAACGGGGTTAGTAGACGACTAATCCAGGGAACTTCTAAAGTAGTAATTCCACGAGTAGCCTAGCTAAAGTCACACAACGACAGGATGCGACTCCAATCTGGGCCATTGCAGGATTTACTTGGATGAAGCGACGAGCAGGGGATTAACTCAAGGTTAGACATCCCCAGATCACTGACAGGGAACTCTCAGAATGAATTAGAACAGGCTTGACAACATTTGTTCAAAATGCTGTAATAATTTCATTCGTTCTCCACTAGTTGAGTAGCACTGCAGCCATAATTTTCTATCTAAACTTAACATGTCGCTGACACATTTATAGTAAATATTTTGTCAAAATAGTCAAATTTTGTCCAAAAAAAGAATAGTGAAATATGTTTGATAAAGGCAAAACAAATAGTTTTAATGCATGTAAACCTTTAGGCCTATAGGCTTTAATTTGAGATTCATGCTTCCAAAATACAGAATGTCACGCAAAGTGAATAAAGAGTTGTTGAGTCAGTTCATTATAGTTATGTAGGCTATGTTGGTGTGTCTGTAAAAAAAGAATTCCTTTGAAAAGTATGACAGTGATATATCTTCATATATTGACAAACAAACAAAAAAACGCATGAGCCTACATACCTGAATTGATGTGGCCAAAGACTTCGAACGAAATAGCCTACTAGGCCTATCTGATATAGGCTGTTTTTGTTTTTGATCAATTGAAATTCTGTTTGCCCACCAGTAGCCTATAAAAGATTAGCCTGAAACCTTTGTGCCTTCCGTCCGTATAGCCTGTTGAATTTGTCCCTTTTGTAGAATATGAGTTGGTCCTATAGCTCCTAGTCCAGATAGTATCACTGTGGGACACTCTGGAGGGGCTCATGGTTATAACCTACGTAAAGCTCCTCCTCCCACTCACTTCCAATTCATCCCTGTGTTGAGTGAGTGTGCGCGTGGCCGGCCCGTGGCCCATGGAAGCTCCACTCATCCTGACGTGAATCGTGTGTGGGGACTGGGGGGTGGTGGTGGGGGCTAAGCTCACTGTGGCAGACAGGGGGGGGGGGGGGGGGGGCTTTGTTGCTTTGCGCAGGGCAGCCGCCAATTCCACACTTTTGCATTAAATGGTGGGGAGACGCGCTCATTCGTGTGTGAGCCTAACTGTATGTGACAGCCTGAAGATGCGTGTGAGCAGGTGTTCCCTCATCCATCCAGCCACCCATCCTTGCATTTGAGCACATAGGTCTGTTGGCAGAGAACTGCAGTCAGTCAAACAGTGCATCCAGTTCCACTCCAGTCCTGCATGGGACAACCCTCACGAGACAGAACAAGTGTCCTCACATGATGAAACTTGGTTTCAGTTAAGTGGTGTGACATTGGGGTCATTTACCCTCCCAAGTGTATAGAGTTGCTGTAGTCTAATACAGTGGTTTCCAATCATTTTAAAGGACCACTTCACCACTTTTCAACCATACCTTCATGTAATTGGTCCTCATTAATGTACATGATAAAATGCCACATTGTTTTCATACACAATGTGTATCGTGTGTGTGTATGTATATATATATATATATATATATATATATATATATATACACTATATACACTAAGGCCCAATACGTGTCAGCACCAATGAATGTATGTGATTCTGAAAGATTGTTTGGTATAGTGAAATACAACACAGTAATGTGCATGCAACCCAATAGGCCTATCTACCATTATCCCCCACATAAGACATACAGTATAACATTTTGATCATCCACCACTTAACGATATATATTAAAGTAAATCTGTCGCTTATTCACATGACATCTGGGGGATATGTTGTTCACCGCTCATGTAAGGCGTGTAAGGTAACCACTTTCAATTCTAATTCTCTAGTAAATCAGACCTGACTCACAACTGTACTTGGACTGCCTTTCTGTCTACACTAAATCTCTTCGCCAAAATTGGTCGATCTACAAGCTCACAGCATTGCGAGTTTGCTATTTTCGGCAAACTTCCCCCCCGGAATATTCAAGTGGTTAACTGTGCTGCAAAATGATGGGTTCTATGGCCACACACTCCCAAGCTGACTGCCCTATCAACTGCGTCTCCCCCCTGGGTCTCTGCACTTTCCTATTCCACACCTGAAGCCCAAAATGGGAATAGCCCTAACCTGTCACATCCCCTGAGTCGGAAAAACTAGGGAATATCCTGACAGCTTATTATATAGTTATTCTCAGGGTAAATGTAATGATATTTAGTTGAGCCTCAAAGTGATGAATGTGTGTCTTTGTCTGTCTATAATGTCACTTTGTCTGAAAATGTGTGCACCAGAGTCTAGTGTGCTGCACCTATCTCTTGCTCGTTACTAAACTAAAATTGCATGATTACATGTTTTACTTGATTGAATTTACTGTGTCCGACTTTTGTTAACACCAAATGACACATTAGGATAGCATCTTATATTATTTTCTTTGCACAGCACAAAGCAGTTAGATAACTGAATGTTCATGCTCCATAAGTGATGCTGAGGGATCTCGTACAGTATATATGTATGCCATACTGTGACTGCAGGTATGATTTTCACTGGCAGAATGTCTTACAGTACATGAAGCAACCTCATATTGGTTAGGCAGGTTATACTATACTTACCTATTGTGTTACTATGTGGTTTGTTAAAGGAAGCATTTAACTAATGTTCTCACATATAAGAACAGATAATTTTTCTTCCCTTCACATAATAGTACACACAAATCAGATGACCTCTCCCAGCATTCCCACTGTTCCCCAGTGTTTGTGATAGTGGTGATAGCAAGTTTTGTCCATCTGTCACACTGGAAGTCCTAGGAGAGATGCCAATACCTCAGCATAAGGAGCATTTGTATGTGTATGTTTGCACATGTGTTATGTGGGAGGCTGGGAGCCAACACATACAGTAGAGTGCATGTGTACCTAGCCTAAAATGGGCATTTTAATATCGTAAACAGAGTGACCTTGGATTTAAACCTGTAACATTATAGCCACCTATCTTCTTCAAAATGTATATGCAATGATCCAGATTTTCAGTGTAGCTTTAAGAGTCTTCATGAACCAAACGTGAACTGGACAGGGGTGTCATTTGGGGCATCAGGGCATGGCGTCCTAGTCTTCACATTTAACCTCATATTCACTTATTTTATGCATATTGTCACCGACTCTGAATTGTTTTTGCAGATTCATCTTATTTCATCGCAATCGATGCCCGTCCATCTACATGTGACACTTGTTATAATAAGCATTTTATCTGTTTTATTCCATGCAACCATTATTTTCGCCCCAAACAAATAGCGAAAATAGTTGATCAACTATTTTTGCTATTTTAGAAATGGGGCTTAAGTGGTAACCTATTTCTTGCGAACCCCTATTTCTTTATGAAATTACGCCTCTGGAACTGGAGAGAATGAATGTTGCTCTGCGTTTCATGGTCTGCCATCAAGTTTTGAAATGACCAGCATCTCTAAGCCAAACTTGAACCTCCCTCCAGCCCAGTCCCAACCAGGGTGATGTGGGCCATGTGTCCTCCACCTAACAATGTCATTGATGCGACCCCTTCATGGAGTGACCCCACCCCACCCGTCACCACCAGCATCAACCCCTAAACCCTTTAACCCTTCCCTAAACCCTCCGTTGGCCCCCTGATGTGCGTGTTCATTGGCTGACCGCCTTCAGGCGTCCCCTTTCCACAGGGTCCATTGTCTGGCCCCATAAGCAGCTTTGTTTCTGCATGTGCAGCTGGGGCAGCCCGCGCGGCCATTAGCTGCAACATGCTAAAGAGAGAGCGGGATAATATAATTACAAAACAAAAGTCAGGTGGCTCGCCAAAACTGCCAGGAGAAGCCCATTTGGGGGGAGATGAGGAGGGGCTGGCGGGTGGCCAGCCATAATTCGATTATGAAGTTGTGTGAGTGACAAAAGAAACAATTGAATCCCTTTCTTTCATTTTCCCCACTGTGATTTAATTTGATTTCATTTTGGTTTCCAAAGGAGGGGCCTGTGAAAAGGGAGAAGTTTTACTCTTCTAATTTGAAGAGTCAATGGCACAGAACATTTGATATGGTTTGACAAAATCGCAAGGGGGGAATTCTTTGCTGGGCTAACTTTATTGTCAGGCTGACATGAGATTCTGTCCGCTATGTGAGGGCCAAATCAGATGAACCACTGAAAGGGCCTGGTTTTCCTGTGAAGTGATGCTTTTACACTCCCAGTTTGCATGAATGCACACACAGTCGTGGACAATGGGATCAGTGGCAGATCTATCTCCGGTAATACTTTCTTTCAACAGTGGTGCAAGTGTGTCCCCCAGTTCAGTCGGCAGACCCCGAGTTTATCCCGTTAGTCACCCTAGATGAGTGAAAGAGTAAACGAAACCCCCATCCCAGCTGGAGACACAAACACACACACACACACACACACACACACACACACACACACACACACACACACACACACACACACACACACACACACACACACACACACACACACACACACTGCACAGTCTTATCCCCAGCTGGGTTGGTACACAGCGCTTTATAGACATGCTGATACGACCAGGTCCGGCTAGTGGCTACTGTTCAGAGCAGGTCAAGCAGAACAGGATCTGTTAATGTCATTTAGTGTCTATGGCTTAAAGTGCAGGACACTGCATTTTGTTTTTGTTTTGTTTTTTGATAAGCCTGTAAGCGACTGTGTCAAACTCAAACATGCACATGCTGCTGATGGTGGGGTGTCCGCATTCTGCCAGTTAAGGGGTGTGTAAATGGCCGTTCTTTTTCAGATCGTGCCCTCAGGAGTGTATTTTCATTTATTCAATTTTATTGATCTACTATATGTATTTTCTGAAGTGGAATTGTGAATTTCTGAAAGTTGTGATTCAATTTGAGAGTTTTGGAATGGAAATAAAGTTAGAATATGGGCAGATCATTGCATATTGCTTTGTTTGTTAAACAAATAATACATTTCCTCATACCATACATAACATATTATTTACTTGTAATTTGCAACCTTTTTTTATTGTGCATTTAAGTTCAATTTCAGAATATTTTATGTATTGACACTACAGTAGTGCTACTGAGTGATGGACATTTCTAGATGTCTAATTCATCTGGGCGTGGAAGGGAATGCGGAGGCAATGAACTTCTTCCCATTGCCATAGCTGGTCTTATCCCAGGTGTAAGTCTGAAGAATCAGCTCCTTCCTTCCCAGGCGTAGACTACACCTATAGAATGCAGATCATGGGTAAAACATGATGCATACGCAAGAATACATAAAATCTTCATTTCAAGTGTATGTACAGTATATGGATATGCTTACCTTTTTCCAGGGCGGGTGATATAGCAAAGACTGTAAATGGCAAAGTCAAACTCAGGACTGCAGCCAATGACGGCAGAGCCCACCTGCTTGTAGTAACCGTCCCACTTAAACTGCATCCCCAGAACATCAGGGTAGGAGGTCCACTGATAGATATAGACATAGATATACAGACAGACAATCATTAAAAGAAACCTACTGAGGCCTACAAAATGATGAGTTGATATTGTGGATGCTTACAGGCCCATCAAAGCTGTGGCTGTAGTAGTTAAGCAGGCCCCTTTTCTCAAGAAGGTAGAACTGAATCCAGTTGTGGAATCCAGACACCTTTCCACTCTTAACCTCTCCTGTAAGAAAATGTGTTCAACTTCAAACTACTTCAAACATTGTTTGTGCAGTGTTTAAAATATATTATCATTGCAAAACTAAAAACAAGCATAGTTTCAACAAAGTAAACACAAAGGTTTCATGATTGTTAACATCGATGGCATGTCAAACCTGCAAAGATGTGCTCAAAGCCACTGGAATCCATTTTGCCATTGGAACGGGAGTAGAGACCAAACCACATCATCTTGAGGTCCTGGATGAACTCCTCTGATGATGAATAGCGACCTAAGGACACATAATAACATCTAAGATATTTAAGCCTGATATGCTTTGAAAACATGATGCATTTTCAACTGAAAAATGGCTTCAATCGGGCTTTACACTTGTCTACACATTTCTAGACCAATGTGAAGAGAACCAGCTTTAACTGGACCTACCCTTAGTGTAGAGGAAAGCAAATAGCTCCCTGCCCAGCTCAGTGTTGTTCATGGACTCCCTGATAAAGGTATCCTGTTCAGCCAGCTGCTGTGGAGTGAAAGCCTCTGTCTGTCCCGTTTGTCTCCGGTAGTTGTCCAGTAGAGCCACGAAGGCAGCATAGGTGGGCTTTGAGAACAGAGCCTCTTCATTCAGGTAGCGAAACAAGCTGGAAACCCAATGAAGAACAATTTACTGTAGAAAGGCAGAACGAGTAAGCACCAGTATACGAGAGGGGAACTATTATTACAATGGCAAAGTGAGCTTTAACCACTGAAGATAACCCCTAATCTACACTAAACTGGACCAGAGGCTCTGTACTAGGACTGCTTTAAAAACAAAAGTATACACCAAACCTCTATGCCAAAAATAGCCGATCTACAAGCTTACAAGTTGCGACGTGTTGTGACTTGTAAGCTTTTTGATCTGTTCTTTTTGGCTAACATTCCCGACAAAACGTGGAGGCTGGTGTTCAAGTGGTTAACCGGATCTCTTAAGCCCAAACCACACCAGTTGCAACTCCTTGCAAGGAGTTGCATTGGTGTGGTTTACCTTAAAATGAATATTGAAATATTTCCGCCTTACGGGCGAGGAGACAGGTCCTTCTGGGAGCTGGTCTGGGAGTCATGCACCAGGGCCTGAGGGTCAAGGATGACCTCTGAGGCTGAGGCCTTGTTTGAGTCCAGAGCGTAAAGAACCTCAGAAATGGCCTGAATCTCTGAATCAGTGATCACACTGCCGCCACCACCACCACTGTCCCCACCACCTGTAGAGTGTCACACACACATATTTTAACCATATATTTATGTCCACATAAAGGAGAAACATGCAGGGACACAAATATTATAGGTGCAGTAGGGTTACATTCACTAAATCGTGGCATATGTTTTCATGATACAAACAGGCATGTCACTCAGTACTCTATGGGTATAAATAACAGTGTCTCTGCTATATGGCGGCTGCCAATTATAGCAGAGACAGCACAATACTTTGCCAGCCTTTTGCCTTCTTTTTGGGCATCAAAACCTGTTGAAACCCTCTAACAACCATTCTGTGGGTATGTCCTAGGCACACATGACACGACACACACACACACACACACACACACACACACACACACACACACACGCGCACACACACACACACACACACACACACACACACACACACACACACACACACACACACACACGCACACACACACACACACACACACACACACACACACACACACACACACACACACACACACACACACACACACAGTTTTAATGCATTACACAGCAGAACAGTGACATCTACTGGTCACAGGCTCAAGTGTCTATACACACAAGTTTATGTCTGTACAGTGGCCAGGGCCTACACATATGAGCCTCTTGACAGAATGTATAGCCCCCATTGAACTGGGAGGAGCATTAAACAGCATTTACATGGTGGTGGCTGATATAACCAATAATTTCTTAATATTTTTAGTTCAATTTTGTGTTTTGCCTTGTGGCACAAGAAAGGACTCATAATATCTGACTAGCCAGTGTGGCCACCATGTGAATTTCCCCAGGTGTTGGCAAAAGAACAACTCTGTATAGAAGATAGTAACACAAACAGAGAGCTGATTAAGATTGCTGAGGTACTCTGCATGCAGAATCTGACCAATGGTCAACAAGGGGCCGTGACTCGTGATCTATCTTTACTCACAGAGGTTGGTGTAGTCATTGCAGCAGTTTTTGTGCTGCCCGCACTTGGTGTTGCAATGGCATTGGTTCTGAGAGTTGTACTTCTCACCACATCGACCCTTACAGGATGTTGAGGCTCCTGAAGAAAACGGTAGACACCTGAGTGAGTGGTCATTTGAAGCACACGGTAATACTATTTTTTCACATCTATAAAAAGACACAATGGTCATGGTTATCTTTACACATGTATTCTCATTTAACAACAGCCTAATAGTCATTCACCTTTGCAGAGGCTGACATAGTCAGAACAGCAGTCTTTAAAGCGCTCGCAGTTTGGGTTACACTGGCAGGAGAATCTATTGTCTGTTCCGTATCCACACCTCCCCTCACAGGAATCAAGGGTGTCTGGCAGCCAAAAGAATAGTTGTTACAGAAGGTCACACAATTTACAACTTCCAATTTAGGCATTTAGTAGACGCTCTTAATCCAGAGCGACCTGCAAGCAAGGTCAACACAAGGTAATACATCAAATGCATATAAATAGTAATCTAGGTAGATCATAGGTAGATGTAAACCAAGATCCTAGCAATCTAACAGTTTTGTGACAAAAACGAAAACCACACGTTTGTCTGTGGTGAAATGAGAGAAATGTCTTACTGCTGTATCCCTGGCAGAACAGGGTCACCGAGAGGACAAGAAGAAGGAGGATCTTCATGGTGCCGTAGTATCAACCAACCTGAGAAAAGTACTACTACTACGCTCCCTTATATTGTTTCACGTGGCCAATCCAGTTGCAAGACTCACTCTACGCCAGCCCCTAAAACAAGATGACACTTTATTGTATTAACATAATTGGTATGAGCCAATATTACTTGTTGTAGACATAGGCCTACCTAAAAAATAAAATAGAAAGTACAAAAACACACAACAAAACAGCTGTAATTGAACTGTTCCATAGTTATAGGCTACTAGGTAAGAATTGTACTGTGTAGGTCTTTAATAACAAATGAGGTCAGCACATTTTGGGAACATTTGGCAAATTTTTCGCCAAAGGAGTGTTTTTTTGTGCAAAACTAATGCTTGGAATTCAGAATCATGAAAACCCCCTAGTTTGACGCACATAAAGCATAATGACATTTTGAAAATCTTATATAGGTTATAGGCTTATATAGGTTGTTAATGGTATGGTCACATATATTCCCCTATAAAAAGATTGCTCAATACCGACAGCCGGTCAGCAATTCGATTCATGAATGTATATATGGACAATGTTTTAGGCCAATAAAACATATACCAAATTTCCCACTTTAAACAAAAGAAGCATGTTGGCTGCCGGTGCCAGACTAACGGTGTGTGTGTGTGTGTGTGTGTGTGTGTGTGTGTGTGTGTGTGTGTGTGTGTGTGTGTGTGTGTGTGTGTGTGTGTGTGTGTCTGTGTGTGTGTGCAAACACGAATTTACTCAGGATACGCACACACGCACACACAGTGAGAACCAGCACACCTGAACACAGGTGGTGCCTGTTTGAATATCGAGCAAGAGCTAGATAATTATGTGGAAAGCCTGGTCTGATGCAGCCAATGAATACAGAAAGAATATTTATTCTTTTTTTGTGTAACTTTTATTTTTTGATTCCTTTTAATAAATGAATGTGTTTAGAAAATTAAATTAAATTGCAGTGATAATACCCAACCCACAAACAGATTGACTAAACATATGGTACAATTTACAATTTAGGCATTAAGATGCTCTTAATCCAGAGCGATTTACATTAAGCAATAACAAAAAGCATGGCATACATCACATATATAAAAAGTAGTTATCATGAAACATGCGTAAGCTAAGAACGTAACAGAGTATCTATGTAAACTATGTACTATACTATTATACATGTGTACTTACTATAAAGTGCTATGACTACATAAAATGCAATTCTAGTGCTGTCTACGTAACATGCTATAAGTCTGTTTAAAATACTATCTATAAGTCTACATAAAGTGCTATATTTAAAATACTATCTAAGTATTCACAATATTTGCTTCACAATCAGTTGAAAACGTTTGAATTAGAGATGTTATGTTTTTCTTCTTTTTTTGCATTTACCTTACAGTTTTCCCTCTCGTTAAGAGTTGCGAGTGATGATTCAGTTCAATATCGCAAGCTCTGAATAATGAGAATAAGATGAGAACAAAGAGAGGATGAGAACAAGATGATACCAGGAAACAGTATCACACGTGACACGACAAGTTCAGAAGTTTATTAAGCAGAAAGAGCATACATGTGCAGCGCAGAAGTGGCTGGAAGATATATGAGTCTTGACTGATAAAGATAGACAAGGACAGGAGTTAGGACAGGAACATACTGTGCTTGGCATGCGTGATAATTGAAAAGATAATATGTACATGACGTACAGTATTTGATGTTCTAGCCCAGTGGTTCCCAAACTGTGGTGTGTGCACCCCTTGTGGTGCGCGAACGCCTTCTATAGGGTGCGCGACATGAAAAGGCTAATGGTGGTGCTATGTTATTTATATATTATGCCTATATATGGCAAGTATATGCAGAATATAGCCTATGCTGCATATATGCCATATTCAAGTTCATATATGTGCATATATAGGAAATATATGTCTCTATATAGCGTATGCAAGGGCAACTGTGGCTCAAGAGGTAGAGCAGGTCGTCCAATGATCCATGGGTCGGTGGTTCGAATCCCGGCTCCTCCTGTCTACATGTCTAAGTGTCCTTGGGCAAGACACTGAACCCCAAATTGCTCCCAATGTGCTGGTTACCTTGCATGGCTTCCACCGCAATCGGTGTATGAATGTGTGTGTGAATGGGTGAATGTAATGCACAATCTATGTAAAGCGCCTTGGATAAAGGCACAATATAAATGCACCATTTACCATTTTATGCAACTTATATTTCCATGTGGGGCCATTAATGGCCAAAAAGGTTTGGGAACCACTGTATCTAGCCTAATAACTATAGATGAGTTGTTCACAGTGACATCTTATTTGTTTGGGTCTGCCCTGCAGTATCTTTGATAAAGTAATGCAGGGTTCTTCGACTGATTGTGAATGAGGGACCACCACCCTGACTTATAATTAACCTGGGGACTACTCAGGGATGTACTGGGCCCATAATTCAGCCCGGGAAGTGGAGGTGCGGAGGCCCTCTATGGCGAAACGAAACATAGGCGAATCAAGGGCGTGTGAGCGCATTTTAGGTAACTTTAGGTCCTACAGTGACCTAAAATCATTGTCCATGGATGTCATGTTTATACCTGCCACAGAAGACAGTGCTGCATTGTTTTACACAAAAGGGATTTTTTTAGTAGCTCAGGAAACAAATTCCAGAAATTCTAGCTTGATCAAACCATAGTGATGAGACAACCATGGGAAAATCACTAAGGCACAGTTTTTTTCAACCAAGGTTCATGTTTTAGGTTGTTGTTAGAGAAAGTAAAAGATGATTGTTGTTTTTTTTTTCATTTGCTGCTTTATTTCGTTTTAGCGATTTTAGCTAAATTGTGTAAAAAAATACATATTTAGCCCCATGTTCGAATGCCTATCCTTAACTGGCTGCACATAGAAGCTGTCAATGTTCTGCAATTTAGTAGTCCATTTAGAGTCCAGACCAGGAGCCAGTAGTCAAGTACCGGTAGCTGTATTCAGTCACAGAGTAGCCTACTACTAACTAGTAGTTAATTTATCCTGCATCCATTCCAGTTGTTGCATTTCACACTGTTATCGAAGATAGCTCACTCAAAATAGCTTTTGGCTCCACTGTGTTTTTGTTGCAACACTGGCTGGAGCAGTTGATACCGTTTCATGGACATTGGTTACTAATGGGTATACTAGAGGCCCTCCTAGACTTACTCCTTTTTGACTGATGACAAATGACTGGTCAAGACTGTTAGAAATACTTCTGTTTATGAATAAATAAATTAATTAACATTGATGAATTAATTCATTACTTTTTAAATCTCGCACAGTCATGGGAGCTGCCTGTTTATCTACTTTTTTATTTTATTTAATTAAATGGTTGATTTAATCTGAACTTGAACAATTGTGATTCTCACTCAGGGCTACTCCCTTCCTCCAGGCGGCGCGGTGAGAAACCAGTGCATCTGCATTCTGCATGGTTATGTTTGACCCTAGTCAGCCTCCTTCCACAGTACACTCCACAAGTCCACAGAGCGCATTTCAATGACATCCCCGGTTTATTATCTTTCATAAAATATAAAGAATATAGGCCTATAACTACAACGATGTCGTTAACCTTTGTTTTTAGAGCATTAAGAACAGAAGTTTCAAAGGTAGGCAAGTAAATACATATTCTTTGTTGTATACGTGTGCCGTGTGCTGTCAATAATAATTCGAGCTGCTGTCAGTCAGTTGATTTCATTCACTGACTGGTAACATTAGTTATGTGTGTGTGTGTGTTTTCTAGCCTTGGATCAAGAGTCAGACAATCGTAGATGTTTTCTTTCTTTTATCGGGTCTGACTTTTACTTTCATAGATATGCAAATGGTGAAAAAATAACATGATATATAATAGTCTTGATCGTTAAGTGGCTTTCCGTAAAATTTTAACTGTAAATTATCATTTGGGAGTAGGACTTTAACCTTGAGCAAGTCTGGTAAACACACTACCTCAAATATAGTATACTAATGCTAATGCTAACTCCTCAAACTGACAGCCAACAGAGAAATAAGGACTCGTCACTCGGGAGTCTGTGATAACCACACTTTTCATCCAATGTCACCCTCAGGTGGGAGTTTGCCAGTATGTGCGATCCTTACACACAGGCTGTCACATTCTGGCGGCTGAGAAAGCCCTACTGATGAAGCTGAGGAAAAGCACTGGCTATACCTTCATAAACTGCAAGAAAGCACTGGAGAAGTTTGGCAATGACATAACACAGGTACCCCTGTGGGGGGGTGGGGGGCAAGCAACTGTACTGTGCACTGGACTGATTTGACATGAACTTAAAGGCTCATACATAGTCTGACCACCGAACTACAACATGACGTCACGAGCTGCAGTGAAGAGCAAACCACCGCCACCGCCCAGAAAATCCAGACTATCCTTAAATCTTAAGGCTCATTCATAGTCTGGATTTTTGGTGGTGAGGTGACCACCGCTCCGGTGGTGAGGTGACCACCGGAGCTGAAATAACGTTGAGCGGTGGTGAGTAAAAACAGAGAGAAGGGCGGTGGCGGTGGTTTGCTCTTCACCGCGGCTCGTGATGGTCATGTTGTAGTTTGGTGGTCAACTCACCACTGAAAATCCAGACTATGAATGAGCCTTTACTCATCCATGCCATCTTCTCTGCCCCTAAGGCTGAGAATTGGTTACACGATCAAGCCCAAAAAGAAGGTTGGAGCAAAGCGAACAAGCTGGAGGGTCGGAAAGCAAAAGAGGGTCTGATTGGTCTTTTTGTAGGAGACAAAGCTGCAGTTATAGTGGAGGTAAGTCCAGTAGTGGCCGACTCTGGTCATGCACGTTTATTAAACAATATATTGTTCTGCCTACGTTCATATGGATATCTTATGTGTGGTCCTAGTATTCCATTCAAAAGTGTTTGTTCTGTTCTCATGCCTTTGTGAACCAGGTAAACTGTGAGACAGACTTTGTTGCCCGTAATGAGAAGTTCCAGCAACTGGTTAAGGATGTGGCATTTGCCGCCATGGCTCACCACCGGATGAAAACTCAAGGCCAGGACAGATATGTTAAGGTATGGATTGAACTTAATTGTTGAGCTATGTTTAGCGTATTTCAATTAAATATTAAAGAGCTCTGATGGTTTTAATGTTGGTTCTTCACACAGCTCCTTCCATATATTCATCAGAGCAGCCATCTGCTCATGAATGCAGAAAAGTAATTTTCCCTCCTCCTGCAGCAAATTAATACTCCCTTTCCCATAAAGGGATAAAGTAACACTAGCCACCACTGGGATATCTCAGTGGTTCTCAAAGTGAACCCTTCCCAAGAAGAAATTTTTTTAGCTATTAAAAACTAGCAGATCTACAAGCTCACGACGTGTCACATCGCGACACACAGTTGACACACTTGTAGATTGCTTATTTATAAAAACCTGATGTTGACAAATCTTCTCTTATGGGGGTCGCAACTTCACTTCTAATGGGGGTCCGCAGCCAAATACATTTGGGGGTCGTAGACACAGGTTTAAGAAGCTCTTGGGTGCCCGCTGGCCTAGTGGTCCAGGCGCATGCCACGTTTAAGCTCTGGCCTGACAGCGCGTCATGTGTTCGAGTCCCGTTCATGACAACCTTTGCTGCATGTCTCCCCCCGTCTCTCTCCCTCTTTTTTAAATACTGTTTTTATTAGGCATTTTTTGTATGACATCAGAATATTATCGACAATGATAATGAGTAGATCAGTTAAATAAAATGAAAAAAATAACAGGCAATGTAAATGTTCCACATACAATACATAATAAAAAAGACATAAATGTGATAAACATGAAAAAACAAAAAACAGTTAAACAATGAGTTTACAGACAAACAAAACAGACAACAGGACAGACACTCTTGCTCTCAAACTTTCCCAACATGTTGTTGTAAATTAAGTGAATTACAGACATTATTTTTTAAATGATAAAAAATTAAATAAAGAAAAAAACACCTTTTTTTCCCATTTCTTTTCTTTCCCATTTTCTATTGTGCTATCTATTGTGTAGGAGGGGTTAGCGTGCACCTATTTAAATATTCAATGAAGGGTTGCCATGTCTGGTAGAATCTATCTTCACTCCCCCTCAATTCAAATTTAATCTTTTCCAATTGTAAGTAGTGCATAACATCTCTCATAAGTGAAGTGTGAGTCGGAACCTGTGCTTGTTTCCAATTCAACAGTATCAGTCTGCGAGCCAGTAAAGTCACATATTTTACCATGTTATATTGGAAAGTAGACAGTTTGACCCCGGGCCCCCTGACTCCCATAACTGCTGTCAGTGGATCCGGGTCAAAAGGTCTTCCAACAATGTCTGACAGTGATTTAAATATACTTTGCCAATATGATGTTAGTTTAGTGCAATGCCAGAACATATGAGCTAGAGTGGCCGGCGCCTGGCCACATCTGTCGCAGGCTGGATTCACATTTGGATACATTCTGTTGAGTTTTTCCTTTGACAAATGTAACCCGTGTAATATTTTAAACTGTATAAGACCATGCCTGGCACATACTGAAGAAGAGTGCACAAACATTTGAGATGTAGACCATTGCTCGTCAGTGATAGATATTCCTAAGTCGTTTTCCCAAGCAGTTTTTAAATACTCCAAGGAGGCATTATTATCTAAACATGAGAGAGAATTATAAATAATAGAAACACCTCCTTTGAGCGATGGATCAGGTAGAAATATAGATTCCATTGATGAGTTGGGAGGTATGTTTGGAAATTAAGCAGTGTGTTGTGTTATAAAATGTCGTATCTGTAGAAATCTAAAGAAATGTGATTGGGGTAAATTGAATTTGCGTCGTATTTGTTCAAAGGTAGGAAATAACCCATCAATATAAATATCTTTGAAAGAGTGAATACCATTTCTATGCCACACTTTAAACAATGAGTCAGAAAGGGGCGGTAAAAAAGCATGGTTAGCGACCAGTGGTGCGCGCACAGAACCCGGGTGCCAACCGAAATGCCTTCGTATTGAGAGCCAAATTTTGAGAGGTCTCTCTCCCTCTTTGCTGTCATTTTTCACTTGTATCTATCAATAAATAGGCAGAAAAGCCTAAAACAAATCTTTAAAAAAAAGAAAGAAGCACTGCTCTAATGCACTGAATGTTGTTGGTTTCAGAATATGCTGGAAGCTGATCAGCTGAGTAAGCTTAGTGTCACTGAAGGAACTTCACTGGCTGACCAGGTGGCTTTCACAATAGGTCAGGATTGTTACATGACCATATCTCATGTTGGGGCTGGGCAAAATTACTTCAAATTAGTATCATGATTATTTCACAATTTTTGTATTTGTAAATTGTACAACAAAGAAATATAATACAGGGTTACGAGGTTAATAAGACTAATCGATTTAATAGATTATTTAAAATCTATGAGATTATTTTCATAGTGAAAGATTGAGTCGGATATTCTCAATATGGTCCCGCCCTAATCTTATGCATACAATTATTTGATTATGCAATTTGTTAGTGATTTAACCTCATTCTGTTTGCAGGTCGTCTGGGTGAGAACATGTCGGTGAAGCGGGCAGTGACCGTGGGGGTCCCTGCCGGTTGGCACATTGGCTCTTATGTGCATGCTGGTGTGACTGGCCAGAGTGATATGGGCATGGGCCGCTATGGTGCCCTGGTGGTGTTCCATGGTGGAAAGGAGGGGTCTCAGGAGGCTCTGGGGCGTAAACTGGGTCAACATGTGGTGGGGGAGTCACCTCTGTCCCTGGGCAACATGGATGATCTGCCTTGTGGTGAGAGCGAGACTCGCCTGCTGGCCCAGACCTTCCTTCCAGACCCCAGCAGGACAGTGGCACAGTTCCTCAAAGGGCAGGAGGCCCGAGTCCTGGACTTTGTGCGGTTTCAATGTGGCGAGGCAGTCGCAGGTGAAGGAGCAGAATGAAAGGATGCAATGATGTGCAGTGATTTGTTATTATTTCTTATGATGATACAATATGGAGATACCCAGAATCTTTCAAACGTTCAGTCTTATTGTCAAATATGTACTAACACTTGCTCTACCATTAAATCAATCTCCCAACCAGAATTTTTGTCAACCTATAAATGTTGTTAAATGAATACCGGATATCTCACCCCGGTGAGATGTCTTCACTTTTGGTGAGTTGTCTTCACTTTACGGAAAGTGAAGACATCTCACCCCGAAAGACCAGACAACTCACCAAAAGTGAAGACATCTCACCGGGGTGAGTTGTCTTCACTTTCTGAGACGGCGAAGTCTTGTAGACTTTCACACTTTTTTTGCATCATTCTTTGGTAATATTTTACAATTTGACCCAATGTTTAATTTTTGTTATATTGTTGATTACTTTTGATGCAGTCACGGTTTTATTGGTTTTCATTAGAGGAATTAAAAGTCCTTACAATGAAACTTTAGTGTCTTCCAATGTAAAACTTTCCTTAATTAAAATTTTAGTCAAAATAGGACCCTGGCCAGACTGAGTAGGGAACAGTAATCAGTCTGGATTCCAGGCTAGATGTGTATTATGAGTATGACTAATACTTCTTCCACCACTGTATAGCTATATCAGGGGTGGGCAACTGGTGGCCCGGGGGCCACGTGCGTCCCCCACCTTCACTTAATGAGGCCTGCATGTTAATATCAGAATACTGATATAGTATTGATTTCAACTGTTACAATTCCAAACCCGATTTAATTACTTAATGACTAGTATTAAATTACTAGTAGTTAATGACTGGTATTAAAATGTTATTGTCTTTTTGTGTCCAATGTAGTTATGTTAACAGTTCATAAAGTTAACATAACTCAACAAGCTCAAAACGCGTCTCGCTGCGACGCGTTTTGAGCATGTAGATCGGCTATTTTTGCTACAACAGTAACATGCACTGTGGCCCCTCTGGAGTGAGTGTTGAACTATAGTGGCCCTCTGAAGTGAGTGTGGAACTATAGTGGCCCTCTAGAGTGAGTGTGGAAATATAGTGGCCCTCTGGAGTGAGTGTGGAAATATAGTGGCCCTTTGGAGTGAGTGTGGAACTAGTGCCCCTCTGGAGTGAGTGTGGAAATATAGTGGCCCTCTGGAGTGAGTGTGGAAATATAGTGGCCGTCTGGAGTGATTGTGGAACTATAGTGGCCCTCTGGAGTGAGTGTGGAAATATAGTGGCCCTCTGGAGTGAGTGTGGACCTCTGGAGTGAGTGTGGAACTTTAGTGGCCCTCTGGAGTAAGTGTGGAAATATAGTGGCCCTCTGGAGTGAGTGTGGAAATATAGTGGCCCTCGGAAGTGAGTGTGGAACTATAGTGGCCCTCTGTAGTGAGTGTGGAACTATAGTGGCCCCCTGTAGTGAGTGTGGAACTATAGTGGCCCTCTCCATGGTCTAAGTTTCCCACCCCTGAGCTATACAGTATAGCTGTATAGCTCCCAGTATAGCTGTATGGCTATACTACCGTATTCAGTATAGCTATACCAGGGGTGGGCAACTTTGACGATGGAGAGGGCCACTATATTTCCACATTCATTCCAGAGGGCCACATTGTATATTACTGTTGTAGCAAAAATAGCTGATCTACAAGCTCAAATTTGAATTGAAATCCTGATTCTTTTCATTTTTGAATTGGAATCCTGAAATGTAACCTTTTTATTTAATGCATTTAGTTATAGTCATGTTAACTTTACAAACATAATCCAAACACAAAAAGACAATAACATTTAAATACTACTAAGCTACTAATATAGACTGAAGTAATTAAAGCATGTTTGGAATTATAGCAGCTGAAATCAATAACATATCAGTATTCCAATATTAACTTGAGGGCCACATGCGGCACATGCATCCGCCTTCACGTAGCTCATGTATGAGCTATACAGTATCGCTCCCAGTTGTCTCAGCATGGGACATCTCCCACCACTGTAACGCTCCCAGCTTGTGTTGTTTTTGGCAGCACATTTCTATTAGTTTTAGTCAGTCTTTTTGATTAGTTTTCATTTAGTTTTAGTCACATTTTAGTCACCTGGACTGTTAGTTAAGTTTTCGTTATATTGTCAGTGAGGTGTCTCTGTATCGTTATATTGTCAGGGCGGTGTCTCTGTATCGTTATTTTGTCAGGGAGGTGTCAGAGGCGGGATCAAGGCAGCACTGTGTATGCTTTGGCCTCTAGCTGCCGCTGATTGGCCAGGGGCCTGTTTCACGAAACTTGGATTAGAGATTAAACCGGGATTTAACACATATCCTGTCTTAATATATCCTGGATCAGCGATTAACCGGTTTCATGAAAGATGGTTAATCTTGCCAGATTAATTTAACCGCAATTACAATTTCCGCAATTTCAATTTCCGCAATTTCCATTTCCATTTCCAACTATTAATGGCAGCTGGGTTTCATCATTCAAATAAAATAGAATTCTGTCCGTTTAGCTATAAAATTATGTCAGGGAATAGGGATACAGACTAGTATATGTCTTTCATTTGCATTGCATCTCTCCCCCCCCCCCCCCCCCCCCCCACTGTTCGAGTAATAGTACAACTCTAATAGTATTACTTATAATAATGTAATTAAAGATAACTTCATTCAGATTTATTTATTTTTATTTCATTTTCCAGATTTTTTTTTCTTTTTTTTTTTTTTTCATTGGTGGGCCAGTCATAATGGTCCCGCGGGCCTGATGTGGCCCGCGGGACCATTATGTTCTATTTTCCAGGCGTCGCCGCGCGGCAACGCCTGTGCCGCGTCGCTGCGCACCCGGTGTGTGATGGGCTAGAAATACATGCACGTGCGTTATTATGGATGATCCCACCCTCCTACCGCAGCTCAAGCCAACCCCCCCCCCCCCCTGCTATTTATTTTCATGTTTCCCCCAGTTCAGACTTGATCACAAACCAATCTGGATAGGCCAGATTTGGGGTGCTAGTACTGTGCACATAGCACAGCCTCAATGTAGGCCAGTGTAGTGAGTCAGACAGAGATGACGCTCGGCAGAGGGGTGACACGCGCAACAGTGCAGCAGGCCTCCAGCTAGGGCGTCAAATGGAAGGTAAGGATTTCTAAAGTAAAGAAGAAATCACCCTGCAGGGCTGCTGAAGGGAGGAGGTCAATTATTTGAACTCAACCCAGAAACGTCGATGACTCGCGTCACCAGGCTCCCCGCAGTACTCGTGGAAAGCCTAGTTTCTATTCTGAATTAGCCAGCCTGATCCGATCTAGAGCCCACCTACTTACTGTATAAACACCCAGCCATAAATTCACGCTCATGATGCTTCGTTTCCGTATCCGCTCTAGACCGGATCAGCAACCTGCAAAGTGAATCGATCCCAGTCCAATTTCTTATGTAAAATGAACACACCCGATTGGCTGTTCCATCGCCGAGGCAGTGACGACACCAGGGGTGTTCCCAGTACTCAGGCTCAGTGGAACTGGAAGAACAGTCAGGGATCTCTGAAGTCTAAATCGGTCAAACAAACCAAACACAAGACAATGGTAAGCACACATTTACACCATCATCAGATGCATAGGAATGAAGTATTGCTTTATTATTTATTTGAAGGTGCTAATGTGGCTGCCAGTGCCTAGCTAATGTCACATAGCTAAATGCTGCTTTAACCGCAACGTTAGCTACGAGCTAAGCTAAAGTGTACCATTATCGTAATCCCACCACTAATATCTAGCCTTCTTTCCTTTTGCATTGTCTTCTTCGTGAACGCCGCTTCAACCAGTCTGACTTCTCAGAGGACCAAATAATTGGTGAGTTTAAACATTCACGGTCATGATGACGCGCGTCTCAACATCACGGTCATTTATTATTTGGGCACAGCATTTTTGAATTCCTTGTTCTGACTCTGTAGTGAAATACTGGTTTCATCACCCGCGGGCAGCTCACCAGGTAACATAAGATTGTGTGGTGAATATCTTGATCTAATTAACGCAAAGTTGATCTAACCCGAACGTTTGCTGGTTGATTTGTTTGTTTTGCGTGTCGATCACGACTCAACATAAATTAGAACTGCATGGTAACACTAAGAAGTGTGATTAATGCTAGTGGAGGATGTGATGTGATGTTGCATGTCGACTCGACATGCTTCTAAAGTAAACATCACGATCTGCGTGACTGCGTGAATGATCTAAACGTCGCAGGCCTAATGATGACAGATGTGTTCTACTTTTGTTATGGTATTTTGTCAATCAACCCTAAGCCAGGGTTGATGTCTTTGAGTTATTTCGTGGTCTGAAGAACTGAAGGCGTGGCCCCAAAACAACACTCCTCAAGAAGAGTTAAACTGTGTGACTCCCGGATCGAGACACGAATTGATTCGTGGCTTAATTGTTTGCTCTGTTTCACATGACGACAGTGGCCTTGTAAGGGTCTTTGTTTCGTGGGAGAGAGGGATGCTTTTTGAGCGTGTTTGCTTTCAGTGAAGATGGGTGACAGATTGCACGGTCAAAGGCGTTCGCTGACTTTCAATGCCATATAAGGGAACATGGGATACTTGTAGTTCTGTCTGTCCGTCGCTAGATGAGCTGCATGCCATCTCTAGAGAGACCAAGAACTACCTTTGGCTAATGGCTATCATTGAAAAGTTTGATCCTCTGTTCTATTAACAAGACAGTGTGCTCTTGGTATTGCTTGTTTATGTATATATATATATATTTAATTATTTATATAAATATAGGGCTCAGTCTCAAACGATAAAAGTAATCAGATTAATCACATCTTAAAAAATAATTAATCCTGATAAAAACCATTCCAACTATGTCTAAAATATGCCATGTTTTTTGTATATTGTTGTGGGAATGGGACGATAAATGACAGAAGGTATATACATGAGATATACATGTTTTATTTTTTGATCTAGTATCAGCCATCAGATACCAGAGCAATGACTAGTGCAGAATAGAGTGGATGAGATGTATGGGGCATGCATTCATTGCGTGATCATTTTTAATCTTAATTTCACAAATTAACCAATGCAGTCATTTTGACAGCCCTAATAAAACAGCTGTATGTGTGTGTATATATTAGTTAACCATTATGCAGCATACACAGGCACTGAGTTGCTCACTGTACATAAATCATGTGTCTCCTTATCAGAGTTCAAGGAAGCTTTCCTTTTGTTTGACCGAACGGGCGATGGAAAGATCAGCTACAGCCAGTGTGGGGATGTCATGCGGGCCCTTGGACAAAACCCTGTCAACGCAGAGGTGCTCAAAGTCCTGGGGAACCCCAAATCAGAAGGTAAGCAACTCATGCTCAGACCAATGACTTGCAGTAAGTCACTTGACCTAATAGACTCCATTTATCACGCTTGGATTAACATTTGGGTCGGTTGTCTTGAGCATTAACTCATTGTAGTCTAACGGAGTCGGTACATGGAGTCAGTTTCCTATTTGTCCTATTATGTCTGTCATTGACTTATCTCGTTATCTGCATGTAAAGCGTTTCGATTTTGTGATGCATTTCTATTTTGTGAGTTGACGATTGCCCCAAACAGTCATGTTATTGGCATGTCGCACTTACAGAATGCAGGTAAATAGATGAATGGCATTTGTGCAGGCTCACCAAATTTCTTTAAACACGGATGTGTGTGCACACATTCCAGTTTGCATTAACATAATCCTTAAATTGCATATAACAGGTTTTCCTTTTTGTGGATGGCATTGGTGACTGAAGTTATTGTCATTGATTTCTGTCCCTACCTAGCATTTAAAAAATATTAAAGTCTGACAAACTAAGGCATATGTCAATTCAGGCTAATGTCTGAACAATTAATTGAAACTGCTTTATAAAATTTCTAGATCATGTTTTGATTTAAAAAAAAAGTGTTTGTATGTATGTATATATTTTTTATTTATTTATTTAATTATTTAAATAAATTAAACACCTGAAATTGATCTCCAGAGATGAACCACAAGATGCTGGACTTTGAGCAGTTCCTGCCCATGCTCCAGGCCATCGCTAAGAACAAGGACCAGGGATCCTTTGAGGACTTTGTGGAAGGACTGCGCGTCTTCGACAAGGAGGGAAATGGCACAGTGATGGGAGCAGAGCTACGTCACGTCCTCACCACATTGGGTAACGACACGCACAGTATTAGACCACCGATTTATATCTCTCCTTTGAAATCTTTTCAGGGCAATTTTTCTACTTTGGGTTTTCTGGTTCAACAAGTTTCAAAGGGTCATGTCCTTTTAAAATTTTGGACAATCTGCCGCCCTAGGCCGTGGCCTATATATATATATATATATATATATATATACAAGCCAGCCCTATGGACATTTTTCCACCCTCCATAGGTCGCAGATTTACCTACTGTCTGTTCACGGAGACCTGCGCGAGTGTTGGTGATGTTTCAAAGATGCATACAACATCTTTAGGAGACAACGAAAACGTGTGCGAAGCGGCGTTAATCGGCGTTGCCGTTAGTTACTTTTTTTTTTAAAATTTTGCTTCACTGAACTTCTCTCTCCTCTCTTCAGTCACTTCCTTGTTGACTTCCCATTGTACCGCCTCTCGAGCGGCGACTGGCTAGCTGCACGTCCTAGTTACTGCCTCTGATTGGCCGACCACGTTCATGCAGGATGTTTATAATGCTGTTGTGTCGTGGGAGGCGGGACATGGGAAGAGAGAATTTCAGAGAAGCCAAAACTTTAAAAATACTAAATGGCAACGCTGCTTCGCACATGTTTCCATTGTCTCCTAAAACTGTTGTATGCATCTTTGAATCATCTCACCAACACTCAAGCAATCGCGCAGGTCTCCGTGAACAGACCGTAGGTAAATCTGCGTCCTATGGTGGGTGGATAATCTACGAGGGACCCTAGGGTACCGCCGTCCAAAATTCAGAAAAGGTAGCCAAGGGTCTCGAAAGGGGCTAGGACTTACCAAGCAGCCAGGCCTGTCTGCCCCTTGTCTGCTTGGTGCCAACTCAGTACCCCACTGATTAGTGTGATTAGCAGTATCCCCCTTCATCAGTCGACAGTTTAATGTATTTCAATGACCTCATATCGCAACATTAAAAATCTTGATCCTGTTCCCTATTTGCCAAATCAGTTGATTCCTCATTGAATAAAAAAAATGTATGCATTTATTTTCCTGTTATGTAAGACATGAAAGGAAGGACTCGTTTGCTCTAATGTTGTGCTTCATTTCGGATGATAAATCATTAGTCGCATTTTTCATACCAGCAACAATGTAGTGAAAGAGCACTGTTTTAACTCATCTATATTATTAACCTTGATCTTCTCTATTATTAACCACATTAACCCTGCATTTATTATAGATAAGTTAATAAAAGTGGTAGATCATCATTTGTGTGACACTGTCGTACGATTGTTGGAATAACATTTTCTTTGACATAACGGTTTTACAATATTTCTTTGTGTTGTAGGTGAGAAAATGACAGAAGAAGAGGTGGAAACTCTTTTAGCTGGACACGAAGATGCCAATGGCTGTATCAACTATGAAGGTAAAGCAGGAAGGGTTGTGTAACATGACTCGTGATGTGTTGCATTTAAACAACAAACAACTTGTATCATACTTCTTACAACGTACCAAATGGAATGTTTTTCATCCACCTACAGTACATAACTGGAGGTTGTATAAGCTTTTCTTATACAGATGTTTTGTCTTTTAATCGATCATTACTTACTGTATGTCATCACTGACTCAGTGTTCACGTTCCACAGCCTTTGTCCGTCACATCATGTCCGGTTGAGCAGAGGGTATGAGCAAATCCCTAAAGCCCTGCCCACTATTATATCAGCTTCTAGCCATAGTAGTAGTAGTAGGGCCTCACCTAGTCATGTGGGGGTTCAGGGAAACCAGCTCAGGAATTCATCACTGCACAATGGCCTCCCGTAATGGTTACTAGATGAGCAATTGTAAAGAGTAAAACAAGAAGGCTGTTAATGTTCGAGTTCAAGTAAAGTTAGAATGGCTGTTTTCTTTAGTTTGTTAATCTAATTAACTCGATACAAATATTTGACTAAGTACATTTAAAAAGGCAACATAGCTGTACAAATTGTACATTTCCTAAATGTTGGTATGCCTCCTGCTTCACAAAACATACATTGTATAGATGCATTGATTTCCATGGCCTTTGTGCAATGATGGGATCACTACTATGACGGGGTGAAATGGTTTTCTCACCTTTTAACTTTCGCTCCCTCCTGCTGAGCACTCTTCCGACAGTAGCATAGCCTGTGCATGTAGTGTCCCATGCATGTTTCTAGGTGCACCACTGAACCCCCCCCCCCCCCCCCCCCCCCCCAATGAACCTTGGCTTTGAAAGGACAAGAGCACCCTGGGCATGGGGTGCTGTACCAAGTACAGGAGAATGGCTGATCAACTTTGAATGCAGATGTGGTGTTGAGGTTTTCCCACTGTAAAATGGTACTTGACTAATGAGCTTTCATCTGTATTCCACTGTTTGGAACAGTCCGTTCGTGTGGTGTGGTTCAGACAGACTGAAGCAGAATTGTGATCAACTGCTTTTCTGATTTCTTGTCCTCAAACACTCCCACAGAAGCTGCTGTCACAATACACTGTCAGAGTTAGACTTGTATTGGTCAATTTAGACCAACCCTGAAAGGAACCCACAGACTCCCTGGAATCTACTTTGAGAACCACTGCTGTAGTAGATCTTTTCCTAATATGAAAGGGCTCGGGGACTGCCAATGTTTCTGTCATGGCTGGCCAGGAAAGCTTTATTCTCTGCCCAACCGAGTCGCCCTCCATGCTACTCCGTTTGCTCGCCTTTTTTTAAGTCTCTCCAAATGTATAATTGTTATTTATGACTGATTAACAAACTCTGTCACATGCTGTTGCTCTAATGCAACGGCATGTGACTCTGTGCTATATTTGATCATGTGTTTATGTAACTGTACTTGGGGAAAACCAGGTGGAAGGAATCATCTAGCTTCCAGTGTTTGGAGCATGGATCGCTGTATGCCTTATGAGGCGAGGAGTCTGTGCAATGCTTGGGTCACTGTAACTTTGCTGTAGGTTGGTGGTGCTGTTCTGGAGATTCATCTGACACTGTCCAGGCACTGTGCTAATCATTTTTTGTTTATGCTCTTCTTATTCTCAGAACTTGTCCGAATGGTGATGAGTGGTTGAAGATTTCAAGAACACACTTCCAGCTTAACTTTATTCCAAAATATTTTTGTATTATGTTTGTCATA
Organism: Protomyctophum bolini; assembly: GCF_963924005.1. Classification (NCBI taxonomy): domain Eukaryota; kingdom Metazoa; phylum Chordata; class Actinopteri; order Myctophiformes; family Myctophidae; genus Protomyctophum; species Protomyctophum bolini. Next base: position 24,099,093 of record NC_137863.1, read on the forward strand.
CACCCTGTCACAGCCTCTGTCACGCTGCCCTTAATGTGTCCCTCGTTTCTTTGTCTTGACATCTTTATTTTATTTCAGAAGTGCCTTTTCTGTGTCTGCGTTCAAGAGACCCTTCCATTTCACATGCCACATAAATGCATGTCCTCATCATGCCATTCCTATGGGCAGAATTGGCAATAACATTCCCTGGACCATTTTACATGTTTCTTTCCTGTCACTTTACCCCTGTGTCAATGTTGTACTTGCTAGCTATGTTTTTTTTATAGATGAGATGCATGCTAATTGGCTGAGACAAAACTGTATTGTAGAATTTACCTGGCCAAACAACAATGAAAGGGATAATGTCATCTAAAATTATTGAATAAAAAAACTGTTTTCTGAATTACCCTTTCTTGTCTGAAGAATCTTTCATCTTTTTTTGTAATAATTTTTATGTAAAGAACTTTGGGCTGCATTTGATGTCATGAAAGGTTCTAAACCCTCACCATAAACCTAACTCCCCACGGGGCAACACACCTAAACCTAACCTTAACCCATGTCTAACCAATGACTAGTCTAAACGAAGTATGCACCCCACTTTAATTAACATGAACTAAAGCTAAATTCCATCACCTGTGCATGTCATGTCATATGTGCATGTCAATAATGAATAACCATAGCAAGTATTGTCTCATTTCTCACGTGGTAAAGTGTACCTCTAAGATGGTGCCAGGTCAGTCCTTTGAAGTGCAATGTTTGTTTTTGTTCCAGTTCCACTGGCTTTTGCCAAACAAGTGTGATATTGGAAGTGTAACTGCCAGTCTTTGTATATCGCAGTGATCTGATTTCGATTGAACTTTACTTTTTTTCAATATCAGAGTTTAACCCAGTGCTTGGATATATGAGTCATTGTGCCAGTGGGGTGTAGCTTGTCACTGGCTGCAAGCTGATTGGTTGGCACTTGAGGCAGATAATACAAATTCTTATTTCCTTCTAAAGTAGTTCTCAACCCCCAAAATGATATGTATTTGTGTTGTGGACCCCTATCTGAAAATGTTTTGGGACGGGGAACACCAGAAGAGAATATTATTTGTTTAAAAAATATATTTAACATTTTTCAAACGATTCCAAAATATCAGATGTACAAGCGAGATTGTAGATCGGTTATTCTTGGGAACCACTGTTCTAAAATGTCCTAAATCCTAAGAGTTAAAATCTAGATGCATTCCAGGTTTTACTGGGTCAAGTCAGTCTGTCCGCTTTCTTCATCGTTCGTGATAAGGACCTCATATTAAGCATTTTCTATTTCACTTTACTGTGTAGAGTAACATTTACAGTAGCTCTCCATGCTGTTTGTAATACTATTGCTTGCACAAGCATATTAAGCTAGACTCGCCACAATAATGAACCACATTTTTGCAGTGACTCCTCTTCACGTTTTCATTTATTCCCCCCCCCCCCCCCAACACTTTAAGTGTTGGGGGTAAGCAAGTAAACCCTGGACATATTTCAATTTTGCCATTCAATACAAACGGCAAGTGTTAACTGTCAACATTAATTACGTGATGATTTACTGAGGAAAAGTTGATTTCTAATGTATCATCAATGCAATTGCTGCTACCTTCAGCATAGTGAAAAACATACTCAAACAGAAACTGAACAGACACACTTATTTTAAATCACAAAATCCACACAAGACAAAAGAAGTCAATTTATGATCACAACCGTGGTGGGGTCTCTAATACTGGCTATCTGGACTGGACATACTGCAAGTTTCATCACTGATTATATTTCAGGGCACTGATGTGATGCGCCATGTGTGCAATTAAGTAGTTTGTATAAGAACATCAGCAATCATAAAACTTCAGCCTCTGTTACAAATAATAAAACAAATGGCACTGAGCAGATAAAACTGAAGTATATCTGGGTTACAGATCATCGTAATGGCATGCATTCACATATTCACACATGCGCACACAGTCACGTCTCAAACTTGAAACAGAATCATACACATGATACTGAGTGGAGAGGATATAGGCTACAAAGGTAATAACAATATACAGTTATAATGTAGACATCAAAGAAATAAGATGGAAAACCTGACAGTAAAAAATATAAAAATTGATAGGATAAAAAGTGAGGATATTGTTGCAGATACTAACGACAAAATTCTCCATTGTCAGCTGTTTAAGGTGCGAGATCCCTTGTCTTTTACAGCTTAATTATTCCTTTGATCTAACAAAGACAAACTACTTAAAATGCGTTGATTTCCCAAGCAACCAGATTTGGATGTATAAAAAAAAGAAAAATCACATACAGCACTTGAGATCAACATGATTTAAAAAAAGATTTTGGTTCAATTCATTAAACAAAACAAAAAAACTCAAATTGTGATTAGAGATGACTTTCGCCATTGAATTGCTATTTGAGTCTTTTAGACCTGTTCAGTCATTTCTATTGAGTGAAAGTACATTCCTCACGAAACTAAAACCTGGATGCTTTAACGTTCTCCAGACCAAACACAAGTGACCTCATCTGAAGGCCCTGTGAATAAAATAAAAACCGTGCAGTTGTAGTTACTGCTATGCCAATGTAATATTACTTCAGATGCATCGTATCAGTCTGTTTAAAAGTGAACTCGTTACAGGGGTATCGCATACAAAAAGTAAAATCCTTCTAGGACACGGAACTGCCCCCTTGTGCGTCACTAAGGGCACATGGAAATTGAACTATCAATACTATGAATGGTTTTCATACTGTTATTCAAGGACAAAACATTTGCAACAGGATTGTAACAGAAAATTCAATTTACACTCAATATTTTCGTAACTGTTGGCAAATTGAGCTTATGTCATTTTAAAAGTGACTCTTATTGAAATGTTTCCACATCTGTCAGACAGAGTGGTGAGAGCAATTGACCATATTCACATGGCCTCAGGGGGTGGGAAAACCCACCCTACGGGTACCGTGTGAATATGGTCAGTTGGTTTCAGAAATGTGACCACCAGCTAAAATCTACTCATCACAGGCCATTATTTGAACCAAAGGAGGATGAAAAGTAACATGTCAGATTGAGTTTCCCAAACTCTAATTATGAAGTAATAAGACAATAACGGGACAATAAGTGCTTAAGTTCAATGCCATTAATGCTTCAAGTCTTTGAAAAAGACTAGGGGAAACATATACAAAGTGCAAATATACTTTTTTCCTTCCTTATCTTTTAGTTAACAATGGGAACTACAATGGGACAATATTGTAGCTACCGCTGGAAAAGATTGTTGAGCATGAGAACTCATGTAAGTTGTTGAAGAAATCAATAAAGCACCAATGGTCAAAACATAAAAAATATCAAATGGGGTCATGAACTTCTCTTTGTATCCTTGGGTCAAAGCATATTTGTAAGACTCTTTCCCAGTTCAACACCTCTAGTGTTAAGGGGAACATTAGAAATTAATGCATCATACGTCAGTGTATGAGCTAAGGGCGTGTTTTGTTTGAAACCGAGTGTTCTTCATTGGCATTTTCTTGTATAGACTGCATTCGCAGGGATCATTTTTTTACTGACCGATAATTCTGCAAAAATGCTGCTCTCTTTCTCGCGTCAAAATGTCCTGTCAATTTTTTTTGAATATGTCAGAAATGTGTCCTCTTCCTTCAGTTCATAATTTCTTCATTTCAGATGATACAGGCAGGCTTCAGAGTGGTTAGAGTCAGTCAGTTTCCCAGGACATTGTTTCTCTCTCTATCTCTCACTGTGGAGGGGGCACTGGCGCTGAGGGGTGCAGTGTGTCCCCTCCTGGCAGAGGGGCACTAGGTTCTGAGGGGTCAACGTCAAAAGAGATACATGTGACTAATTTATACAACATACACATTTTTACAAATGCTTCCGTCATACAGTCTGGAGCACGGAAGCTCTGAAAATGATCAAGCGATAAAGCGGATATGACCCCCAGTGATGTAAATAGGTTTTCAATGTAATTGGTCCCGGGACCCAGGGGTGGTCTTTCAGATGGGTCTCAGGGACAATGTCACTTCAACAATGTTACGAGTCATATTTTGATGACGTCTAATGCGGCCATGCAAAATGATTGTGTCTGTGGATATTTTTTTTTTTTACCGCAAATTTTCACGCATATTATTTTACGTGGATTCTTGTTACTGTACAGTGCGGAGTACGGTAGTGCGTCCAGGCAGGGACCCCGGAAGGGGACAAGGTTGTGTCCATTATAAATATTCTGCGTCTAGGGACGCAAAACACAGTATATTTGCAACACTGGACCCCTCTTTCACACTTCCGTTTGGTCTTTACAGTCACGCAAATGTATCAGAATCAAAATCATATGAGCATATATAGTATAGCTTTCTGGTTAGCAGAAAAGGAAATAAAATAATTGAATGTTAAGTTATTTTAAGATATATTTTTGTGAACGGATGACAGCTTCCTGTCTGGTTTCGAGAGGTGCAGTTCCAGACTATATGGCATTTGAGATTGTGGAATAGTTGTCTGGCTAATGGCCCCTACACACTTGTCGGCGAGTCATCAGATCGTTATGTATTTCACACTACAGGAGTCTCTTTTTTTAAATCGACTGTCATTATATCGTTGTGGGTTATATTATCATCTGATCATCTATTGATACAGTCGACAGACAGACAGATAGTGGTTGTGAGCAGTGAGCACATGCAGCTTGTGAAGTTGTGCTCTCATTGGCTGTAATACAGGACTTCTCGGGACGCGATACTGTAAGATGTCCATTCGGCGACAGAGCCAAATATCAAACCAGCTTGATATTCAGAAACAGTCAGGAAGGCGTCGGCGAGCACTTTTATCGGGGCTATATTTTCTCTCAGAGCCTTTCACACACAGCGAGCAAAACCTCGGCGATCAAAGCTTGATCTGGCTAATGGCCCCTACACACTTGTCGGCGAGTCATCAGATCGTTATGTATTTCACACTACAGGAGTCTCTTTTTTTAAATCGACTGTCATTATATCGTTGTGGGTTATATTATCATCTGATCATCTATTGATACAGTCGACAGACAGACAGATAGTGGTTGTGAGCAGTGAGCACATGCAGCTTGTGAAGTTGTGCTCTCATTGGCTGTAATACAGGACTTCTCGGGACGCGATACTGTAAGATGTCCATTCGGCGACAGAGCCAAATATCAAACCAGCTTGATATTCAGAAACAGTCAGGAAGGCGTCGGCGAGCACTTTTATCGGGGCTATATTTTCTCTCAGAGCCTTTCACACACAGCGAGCAAAACCTCGGCGATCAAAGCTTGATCTTGTGTCAGATCGGTAGTTTTGTCAGCGAGCGCCAAAAATGGTCCCCGACAGCATAACCGGAGCAAATATTGTGCAGTGTGTACGAGCCATAAGCGAGACTACATTGAGTGTGCAGTTGAGTGTCCAACTTAGCCACACACATTAAATCATTGTTGACAATAATATAATGTCAATGAAGTTATTAAACAGTCCGTACACTCGAGTCATCACATAGGGTAATAATGTAGGTTTCAGAACAGCAACATACTGCATTGTTGTGGTAGGTGTGTGTGTCATGCCCTCACCGTGGAGTGCTGCTGGGGTAGTGCTGGAGCTGGAGCTGGAGTGGGTGGTGGTGGTGGAGGTGGTGGAGGTGGTGGAGGTGGTGGAGGAGGCAGCAACGGCAGGGATCTGTCCTGGGGGACACGGGGGTGAAGTGTGAGACACTGCGGAGGACGGCTGGGACTCGGCAGCCGCACCGGAGGAGGCAGGCGGTGCGGGGCTGGGGGCAGGCTGCGGTGCGGGCGTGCTGGGAGCCTGCTGAGCAGCGGGCAGACCCGGAGGCGCTGGGGCGGCCGTGGCAGCCTGGTTGGGGTGAGGGCCGCCAGTCCCCCCCGTCTGGCTGTGCTGCTGGTGCTGGATCTGCTGGAAGTGCTGCTGACGAGCCCTCATCTCGGCGTACTTCAGCTGTTCCATGTGGAAGGACTGACGGTCCGCCAGCAGCTGCTGCCTCTGGTACTCCAACTAGTGATTGATTTTGACAGCAAGTTTTTAATTTAGTTTAGTCATAGTCTTTTGAATGAAATTCCAATTAGATTTATCTGAAATCTTTAAGTGTTAGTCTAGTTTTAGACTAAATATCATAACATACAGTTGATTTTGTCGACAACAATGTATTTTGTCAGTGCCTTGATGCCGTCATAATGGCTGATTTTACTCTTGGTTGAATGCTGAAAGAGCTTGTAGATCGGCTATTTTCAGAGCGCACCACCCGAGCACAACCAAACATAAAATTACTTGTGTTTTAGTTTTAATGGATCTCTTCTCCACTAGTCCCTCCCGAACATTGTAGTCTAGTTTTTATTTGTTGACAAAATTGTCAATATATTAGTTTCCGTCAGGTAGTCGACGAACATTTGTCGTAGATTTAGTTGCCGAAATTAACACTGATTCCAACTGTACATGAGTTACAGATCTTCAGACGTCTACAACACACACACGATAATCGGCAAGCTAGAACTACATGCCACACTCACCGCTTCCCTCTCTCTATCCATGATGGTTTCCAGTTCTTCAAAGTGTCGTAATTTAATCTCCAACTTCTTCATCTGGGTTTCCACCAGCAGCGCCACCAGTGATTTGATTTTCCTCTCCTCCACTGCAGCCAGGTGCTGTGGACAATAATACAGGCAACATGAAGAAGAAAGTATACATACCAGTAAGACGCGCAAACGCGGGAAGCGAACGCAGCTCGTACATATTTGGGTTTTGGACGTATAGCTGCTTTGGGGACTCCTTATATGGTTATGGCTGAGTCATGGTGACGTAATCACTCAGCTCCATATATGGGCACAAAAGCGGGACAGACAGACAGACAGACAGACAGACAGACAGACAGACACACAGACATGATCTGCTAGGTCTCATAGTAAGTGCTCACTGCGTTCGCAATAAGCTTTTTAACTACAGTTGCATTTTTGTCACCAGGTGTAGCTAGACAGTATTCACAGAGGTCTAGTTCCATTAATTAGAAGTATATTATATCATGTTGTGCACCCCCTTATTAATGTGACATGTCTCGAACAATCAGAATGGTGTTAGGTGCCCTAGATGGTCTGTTAAATACCAGTAAGACGCGCAAACGCGGGAAGCGAACGCAACTGTCTGTCCCGCTTTTGTGCCCATATATGGAGCTGAGTGATTTGTTTGTGATTGATGCAACACACTCCATATTTGGACGTATAGCTGCTTTGGGGACTCCTTATATGGTTATGGCTGAGTCTAACCAGTAAGACGCGCAAACGCGGGAAGCGAACGCAGCTGAGACCCTGCAGATCATGTCTGTCTGTCTGTGTGTCTGTCCCGCTGTTACTGTATATGTGGACCTGGCCCCTTTTGTGCCCATATATGGAGCTGAGTGGACCTGGCCCCTTTTGTGCCCATATATGGAGCTGAGTGATTGCTGATGCAACACACTCCATATTTGGATAGCGGGACAGACACACGGACAGACAGACAGACATGATCTGCTAGGTCTCATAGTAAGTGTTCACTGCGTTCGCAATCACTCAGCTCCATATATGGGCACAAAAGCGGGACAGACACACACACAGACAGACAGACATGATCTGCTAGGTCTCATAGTAAGTGCTCACTGCATTCGTAAAATGGAATGGTAAATAAATGGTGCATTTATATAGCGCCTTTATCCAAGGCACTTTACATAGATTGTGTATTACATTCACCCATTCATACACACATTCATACACAGGAAACCATGTGTAACAGAGTTAGAAATATCTTTGTATTCATTTCTACAAAATCAATGTGCTTGCCTTTCAATGTATTGTAGAGTACTAAAGCCACCTGGTGGATGAAAAGCACAGCTGCATGTAGTGTCCCTTTTTGTGCGGGTAGGTGCATGAGAGCTCGTTGCAAACAATAAATACATTTTTTTGTACTTTATATCAATTATTTTCACTCTTTGTTACACAGATTTGTGTACTGTATGCACTGTTGTATTGATGAGCAGTGTCATCATCATGTATTAATGTGTTCAAACCTGGTAGGCTTTGTTGAATGGCAAACATTTTTGTGTTGTAATTCCAGCATTGTGAATTCCGGTGTTTTGTAAGGGATGAGGGTTTTTATTGTCTGATAATAGGCTTATAGTGTTTTATGATCTATTTGTGGATTTTTTAAATGTTCTGTAAGATAAGAAAATAGCTCTCAATGGGCTAGGTGCTCTATGAAAAAGAAGAAGAAAGAAATTAATTAAATACCACTATACATGTATGATCATATGATTGTAGTTTGCCTCAGCAGAGGAAATCAATTCCATGCTGCAGATATGTGTACTGTATGCTGTGCTGCTGTGCTGTTGACGAGTCGACCAGTGTCATGTATCAATGTGTTCAAACCAGGAGCTACAAAGTAAAGAGTAAGAGGAAGTCCTGTGTGGCCATGTCATCACTTCTACACCATAAACACCTCCACCAAATACACAGACAGACACAACCCGTTACAAATGCAAGGCACCAACCTGCTCATCGGGAGCAATTATCCCGTGATCTAACTGGTTCCCAAGCGGCCGCTCTACCCCTGATCCACTGTTATTTATCGGTGTATATGAGGACGTTGTACCTTGGCTTTCACAGCAGCAGCAGCCAGGGCAGATGCAGCAGCCGTGGCCAGGTTCCCCTCTCCCACTTCACGCTCCACTTTAGCCTTCCTTTCTCCCTCGCTGTCTCCTTCTCGCTGTCCCTCCTCTGTTCCCTCCTTTCCATCTTTCTCCTTCTCTCCGTCACCTAAGCAGATCAAAAAGTTATTTCACAAATTGGAGGAGAAAAGAAAAATCAAGCGCAGTTCTTTGTACACATGAAGTGTCAAAATGGACGCACCCATCTCCGAGTCTGTTTTCTCGGTGTCCCTCTCCCCTTCGGCCTCTCTCCCTCTCTCTTCCTCCTTCTTCCCGTTCTCTCCCTGTTTCTCGTCTTCCTCCATGGCTCCGTCTTTGCTCTCCTGTGGGCCGACGGAACGGGATAGAGCACAGTGAGGCTTGAGGAAATGGAAACAAATCACCACCACAACGGGAAAGCACAGTTTCCATCCAACAGAAACCCTACCTTGGGTTCCCTCTTCTCCTCACTGGATTGGCTCTCACTCTTGCTTTCCTCGCTGCTTTCTTCTACAGGGTGAGAGAAAAGAGAAGTCAGAAGCCATTATTTCACTTTATCTCTGGCTTCATCTCTTCCTGTCTGTCCCTCAATCAGTTAGTCAAGCATCTCTCCCCAGAGTCTGTTTAGTCTCCTGCGTAGCGCGTGCCTTCGTGTGTGTGTTGGTCCGTCCTACCCGGTTTGTCTCCGTCCTCCAGGCCAGTACCTGCGATGCCACTCCCCTCCAGGCCATAGAGTGGGTCCTGTCTGCCGCTGGCTCTAGCTGCCTCCTCCACCCTCCGCACATGAGCCTCCACCAGCGCCGCTGGAACCTCTTCCTTCATTCGTGAAAACTCCTCTGAAATGGAGACAGAGGTGTGACATTGTTAACCACTTAAGTCTGTCTTGGAATTCTGGATCAATCGGCAATTGATGCAGCAAATAGGAGTCAATATTCTAGGTGGCGATGGTTATGCTTTATGTAACGATGCTAATGATTATCGGCCCATTAAAGTGGTAGATTAGTGCTGAACAGCTTCTCACCTAGAGCAGATTTGGCTGCAGCAGAGGCAACGCGTGGGTCTACCACGGAGGCGAGGAAGGCCACGGTGCTCATGACGGGGTTTCCTGCCTGGCTAAAGGGCACTGGCTGGTAGGCCAGCGGTCCCAGGGTGGTGGCGGTCTCTTCCAGATAGGGGTCCTCGATGGGCAACCGCAGGAAGTGGAGGATACACTCGTCCTGGGTGCGACTCCCCACGTGCTCCGACACCTTGTTCCAGTCATCCTTGTACATTTCCAGGCCCTGCGTGGGGACAGGAGGGCCTATCGTTTAGCCAAGTGATTGATTCTCAACCTTTTTCATTTCAAGGACCCCCAGTTTGATATGCATTAGGCCACAAACCCCCATTTGATATACATTAGGCCAGTGGTTCCCAAACATTATATCCTGTGACCCTAAAGAGAAATTAGAGGCCTGGGCCATGCTCAGTGGTCCAGGCACCTTGGCTGGTAATCCAGTCTGTCCGTGTGCTGCGGGTAAGACTCTCGATCCCGACGGCCTTTACTGCATGTCTTCCCCCCATCTCTCTCCCCATTTTCTCTCAGCCTACTGTCTGTCCCTCCATAAAAAATATAAAATAAAGGCGTGTTTGCCTTAAAAGGTTTGCCCAGGACCCAAACTAGTGAAAATAGTAACTTTGCGCCCCATTGTGAGCTCTTAAACATCTGTTTTCTAATTTATGGAATTTCTTAGATTTTTCTTTTAGTTATTCATGAAATTACTTCAATTCATGATTCATTTTTAGCTTTTTTGAGAATGTTTATTTATTATTATTTTTTAATAATATTAATTAAAATCTAGATGTAGGAAACAAAAAAGAAATGGACCAATAACAATGTGTCTATACAAATGTCCCCCTGTGTTATATTAGGATGAGGAAATCCTTGCCTCGAGTAGCAGCAGTGTCTCCTGTTCAGTCCATTCTCTCATGGAGCTCGCTGTGTTCTTACTCTGGAAAAGAAAAATGTGAAGACAAAAACAAATCAGGTCATTGTGCAACAGAGCAGTCGGAGCTTCACGTGTACATCTTCTCTGACTTGTACCTTGGGGGTTGTTTTCTTGCTGTACATGTCCGTCCGCAGGCCAAAGTTCTGCAGGTCTACCGGTTTCTCCTTCACCTTATCTGGGAAGGACAGCATCTGCTGGGGAGCAGGGGTCTACGGGGGAAATAAGAGGGGGGGAAAGGACAGATCTATGGTCTAGCCACAACAGTGTCACACAAAATACTGATTTTCAAATGAAAAACACAATGAAATTCCATGTATGGTAAAGATTTACCATGCACAAGGTTAGAGGACTTGGAAAGAGATGGAAAGATGTATTTTACGGGGAAGTTACATTACAGCACGGATGGTGAAAAGTATCAAAGAAAATCAGAACGAGCCTAGTGGGTGTGTGCGTGTGCATGTGTGTGCTGTACGTGCATGTGAGTGTGTACCTACCTGGGAAGCCTTGGGCTGCAGGGGCACCAGGCTGGATGGAGTGTCTGCTAAGACGTGGAAGTGAGACGTAGGTGGAGGACCCATTGGCGTGGGCCTGCTCTCAGAGTCCACCTGGTAGTTGATGAGGCCCCATTGCTCCAAGAAGGCATGGACCCTGTAGGTAAAGATAGAGGGAGGGGATCAGTAAGTCTACTTTATGTAGTTTATTTGACTTATAGCATGTTTGACTTAAACTACTTTTTATGTACACGTATGTGTTGTATGCCATGCTTTTTTGTTATTGCTTATTGTAAATCGCTCTGGATTAAGAGTGTCTGCTAAATGCCTAGATTGTAAATTGACAAGGTTTGATCATAGGGGGAGCTGTGGGGAAAATCATGTTATAGTTCCAGGAAGTGTGGTACCAGGAATATCTATAAAAGTACAGGAAGTGAGGCGGCCATTTTAGGTATCAAAAAGAGTGTTTGATGGTGTTTGTTTGTCAAAGAGACTCTTTTAAGGCCAATACTAAACCAGAATCAAAACGTATTAGACCACTGAGTAGTTTGACCGAAGAACTTTGTTTAGGGGAAGAAAGGAAGTTTGGTCAAACATTTCTGACGGTAAGCTTGGTACCAATTCAGAGCTGTTGGACAAAGGAACCGGCTGTGGCTTCTTGACTTGAAGGGTGAGGAATATATATATTTTTTTAGCAATGCATTGCCTTTTTATTTGATGACTTTATGTATTACCGTACTTGATTTCTGGAAAATAGAAGATCTCCAATTTTTTATTCGATTAATTTTGGATTACCTTTGGGTTAACGTTTTTGATACTTGACTCATTGGAGACAGGATCTTTGCGTTGCAGGACTTTAAACAATCTGAGTTTGAACATTAACATTTGTATTTTGAAATCTTGATCGTTCATTTGAATTGAATTATTATTTTTGTTTGACCCAGTTTAAGTCAGATAAAGATATTGCAATTTAATTTCAACAGCTTTGTGTTTTCCTTTTGGTCTGCAACACAGTTTGGTTACAGTATAAAGAATTACTTCTTACGACGACATACAAATTTATGGTTCTGACTGTTATACCTGACTATGCATGGGTTTTAACAGCATTTCTGTTTATTGTAATTATTATATTACACTTCCCGTTCAGATATTCCACTGACCTCATGATGGCACACACATCTCCTGCAAGATTCCTGCGGCATGCAGTGGAGGTCAGATACTCCTGGGGGTTCAGCCGGTAGGTGTCAATCATGAAGTTCCTGTAGGCTAGGTAACTGTCAAAACACAGAAATGATTGACAAGATGTCCACAGCAGGATTTACCCCACAAAACTGAATCTCTGTGATTAGATATCGTCACTGTCGGGTAGCAAACCCTATATGTTAAACGCTTTTCATGGAATGGAAATAAGAACCTGTGTTCCAGTAGATCTAAAGTAGTTATTTAGTCACAACTCACAAGCTCTTGTTAATACTTTCTATTGGTTCAATATGTATAGAACCCCACAGACAGACTTCACCACTTTCTGTCTCTGTTCTGGCCTGGGCATTATTGGCGAATAAGTTTCATACCGACAATAGCTGATCTAAGTTCATGACACATAGCATCGTGATGCACTGTGAACGTGTAGATCGGCTATTTAAGGGACCAAGCAGTCCCGACTTGGTCCCTTATTGTTTATGACTGTTTTTTTCTTCTTCTCCTTCTCCCGCCAAAAATAGCCGTGCAGTCGGTTTTCACGAAACTCTGCAACATGGTAGAGGACCATGCCAAACGGTGACGATGCGAAGCCCATGACCATTGGCCAAACGGTGGCACTATAGCACTCAATGGAAAATGCAATAAACTTTGACCACGCATAGCTCATGAACCGTTTGACCATAAATACAATAAAACTTCGATACACATATGAGTCTCCTCATGCGGAACAAGTAGCGTGTTCTTATTTTTTACCTGACCCTTAGATCACCCGCCATTTTGAATTACCGGTATATGAAAAAAAATCAAAATGCACGAAAATGTCTGTACATTAACACAAGGTTTTATGACCCAATGAAAATTGCTGTTTTGTGAAAATTCTTCTTCTGCCCATAATACTGTATACATGCACTGTCACATGCTTATGAAACTTTAGTTTACAGTATAGTAGAGGGTCATGCCAAAAACTGAAACCAGTCTTACTCCAATTGGCCAAAGGGGGGCTCATGCCTCGTTTCCACATGTTCCTTGACTCATGGGGAACACATCTGTCACTTTGACCAGTATGCTCCGCCCTCAGCTATTCCGCCATTTTCAGCAGTTTGAAAAATGCTTATACCTGATTTTCTGCCTGGATCTTTGAGCAATTTTCTTTATTACTTTTGCTCAACACTTAGTCATATGACAAAGTAAGCCACTAATTTATGAAAAAGACTAAAGATTGGAGACAAGATTTTTTGTTGTTAAAAATATGTCAAAGAGAAGTGATACAAAATGATAATAGCAATTGTCCTAAAGAATACTCACATCTCCGGAGTTTTGGATTTGTTCTTGCCATTGAAGAACTCAGGGAGTGCTCTGCGCTCGATTGCATGAACACTGAGGGAAGACAAACATTTACATCACAAGTCTGTACACCCGATCAATTGATTTGTAGCTTTGTAACTCCATATTATTACCTGTTATAGTCGAACCACGCAGCATAGCTGGGGATGATGATGTGATGGGTCTGTTCAGTGACATTGTCCTCATGGAGGTCTGAGCCTTTCACTGGCTCACCCTTAACACTTGGAGAGCCTTCTTCCTCCTCCTGTCGGTACAGAAGTTCAGAAGCAGAGTCTCTGTCACAGTCACACAAAGGGGTCGCCCGCTGACAATAGGCGACCTATCAGCCCACGGGCTTGCCTATTGTCGGGCTGTGATGCTGTCTTGCGACAAAGTATGAATCAGGCTTCAGACTTCTGCAAGATTCAAAAGCATCACTTTTACAACTTTTACTTTCCACTTTGAGCTTACCTTTCCTGCCGTCTCCATAGACTCATCTTCTTGCTCATCTATACAAGTCAGAAAAACACATGGGTACATGAAACCTGGTTTAACTATACTATGATCTAATAATGAATGGTTCAACTCTACTATGATCTAATAATAGCAGTTAAACTCTGAATGGAAAGTAAAGTAATCGGATTAAGGAACTCACCCATGTCTGTTCCTCCTTTTACTGGGGTGGAGTCAGAGTCTCTCTTAGTGTTAGCTATGAAGATAAAGAAAAAAGCATTACATTCCCTTTCACGCTAATCCCTTTTTTTTTAGTAATGGGTGTTCTTGTTATATTAAAGTTATTGTGCATGCGTTGTTTCGATAGAGCTGGGTTCATTGTTCAGCTTGTATTTTATTTTCAAAATAATCGAATATTGATTATATTTTATAACCTATCATAAATCGATTTGTTTGAGTAACTGTTGTTGCAGCCCTACTCGCACTTGTAAGTAAAAGCAGCTGCTAAAAGCCTACTGTTGTAAACTGTATTTGTGATTGATGAGGGTCAGGGTTCCCACACATTCTTAACAATGCATTTTCAAAACTTTTCCAAAATATTTTACCCCATTTCCAGGCCTATAGCACATATATCATATAGACTGACTCGAGCTAAGCTGTCATGTGACAAACAGAACAGATCTAGAAGCTAACAACATCACGGTGCAACATATAGATGTATGTTGTAGATCTATTATTTTTGTCACGTGATGTCCTGTATACATTAGGCATTTCACATAATGCCTAATAAGACGTTTTTTGGTTTGTTTAAAAAAATAATCAATGGCCAAAAAACTGTAAATTATATCCAAAACATAATATAATTATGTTCCAAAACATTTGATTAATTCCCACACCTTTTCCAGGCCTGGATTTTTTTTTATTAATTTTTTAATTAAAAAGATCTCCAGGAATTTCATGACAGTGGGAATGGGAACCCTGTACATAACACAGTGCTGTTTACTTGTATTAGCGGGGTTGCTCTCCTCTGTTACATACGACACAGTGCTGTTTACTTGTATTAGCGGGGTTGCTCTCCTCTGTTACATACAACACAGTGCTGTATTAGCGGGGTTGCCCTCCTCTGTTACATACAAAACAGTGCTGTATTAGCGGGGTTGCTCTCCTCTGTTATATACAACACAGTGCTGTTTACTTGTCTTAGCGGGGTTGCTCTCCTCTGTTACATACAACAGTGCTGTTTACTTGTCTTAGCAAGGTTGCTCTCCTCTGTTACATACAACACAGTGCTAGTGTTTACTTGTCTTAGCGGGGTTGCCCTCCTCTGTTGCATACAACACAGTGCTAGTGTTTACTTGTCTTAGCGGGGTTGCCCTCCTCTGTTGCAGGTACAGGAGAAGCTTCGTCCAGGTCCTTAGTGAGGTCCTCTTGCTCCTCCTCTCTCTGACCACGTTTGGACTTGGTGTATGGAGTGGTCGGCCTGTCGTCCAACAGATAAAAGGTATGTTATGTACAACACTGGTTCTTCAAAGGAGGGGTCCATGGATCCCCCAGAGGTCCTTGGGGGAGGGAGACATTTAAAGGGATAGTGGTTCCCTAAGGTAACCACTATTGTCTTAGGTGACAAAAACAAAAAATTATATACATGAATTCAAGTCTCCATGGGGTGAGTAATAGGAAAATAAGTCATTTTGGGGGTGAACTATTCCTTTAAGCCCATTTGATCTTTCGTCTATTAAAAAATAGCCGATCTACTCGCTCATGACGCATCACATCGTGACGTGTTGTGAGCAATTGCCATATGTCGAGTCGACAAATCTTCTCTTATGGACCCCACAAATGGTGTTTTGCTGCACAAATGCATATCAATTTAGGTGTCCTTGACATGAAAATGCTTGAGAACCACTGATGCACATTGCACAGACGGTGACAATAGTGGTTTAGCTGTGACAGCAACGCAGGGTTCTAGACGGGAACATTGTCGTCGTACAGATGCACCACTGACGACACACAAAGTTCACACACCCTTTCTTGGTGTTCTTCTTCTTGCTCTCCTGTGGGGGAGGCGTTGGAGACGGCGACGGGGACCGCTTCCTCTTCTTGGCACTGCCGGGCTTCTTGTCGCGCCGCTCGTCCGGCGTGGTCACCTCGTCCGTCAGGGTCTTGGCCGATATCCTCTTCCTCTTGGGGCCCGCCTCTCCCACCTCGTAGTCCTCCTCATTCATCCACTCGTTGTACTGGTCCAGGTCTAGGATCCACTTGGCGTGGACCTGTGGCGGACAGCAACAGCAGAAGACATGGAAGTTATTGTCAGTCACACACGTGAACTTGTAGATCTTCTAGTCTAACCCCCATTTCAGTTATGAGTCACAAACTGAGCTGAGGAGCCGTTTACTTTAGGGCTGCATATAGATTGTTTTCTTAGCTATTATTCAATCGATTATGTTTTTGATTACCGGTAATCAAATAATCAAGACGTTTTTTGCATCCAATCAAAGCAAAATAATTATATTCAATTATTTTATAAATCAAATGGAACACATCTCGCTGCAATGTGTTGTGAGCTTGTAGAGCTGATATTTTCATATTTTTTAGGGATACCGTTTTGAAACAAACCTTTTATTCAACAAAATCGATTATCTTTATAATACATTAGATTAGTTTGTTGCATGTTTTTCAAAACAAGGTTACAAAGTTGCATTACAAAGAACAGCCTAAAATCAAACGACATGCAAGACAGATAAAAATACATCTACAAATAGGACACCATGAAATAAACCTGATTAAGATCTAACCAAGAGAGGAAATAAGGTAATACTAGGGAACAAACAGGAGAGTTGGGACACAGCCAATATGGAAATAAAATGGTTAACGTAATTAGATTGTCTAGTAAAACTATTAAAAATAAAGCAACAGAACAGCATGTACTGTTCATATAGAGATACTATCAGTATTGAAAGACTGGAACTATAATTCACAGCAGTGACGTCCCAGTGTAAGTTCTGGTAGTCAACCTGGCAATTTGCAATTGTACTTCATATTTGAATGGAGTAATATAGAAATGTAGTGCTTATCTACAGTATGGTCTACTACAACTAGGGGGAACCTAGGGGTTCCAAATGGGAGAGAGAGCGAGTGCATTTTCCGGCACCAGCCTAGGCGCCAACTGTCGATAGTAGCCGCGGCAGGAGAGAGTGAGTGCATTTTTTCCACCACCAGCGGCAGCAGTCCGACACCCTACCCAGCAAGCCAAATGGCGTCATGATAACGTTATGATGACGTCCTCCGGTGACGTTCAGGACTAGACAGAGCACAGTCCATATGGGGATGATCTTTACATAATTTCCAGGACGTCTTCACTAGTTGAAATAATGTAGCTTATTCTGGGCCAGATCTGACAAGTTATGATATGACTTAAGTTGATCTGGCCTCGATCATCTGACTCTCCGATTAATCCAGGGTGCGCATGTCATCCTGGCAGCACATGTCAGGAGCCACGGGTGAGTTTTAACCAGCAACGTTGACACCCTACCCCAAACCTCACAGGGAAGACACGGGTGATTTTTAACCAGCGACGCTGACACCCTACCCCAAACCTCACCGGGAAGACACGGGTGATTTTTAACCAGCGACGCCGACACCCTACCCCAAACCTCACAGGGAAGACACGGGTGATTTTTAACCAGCGACGCTGACACCCTACCCCAAACCTCACCGGGAAGACACGGGTGATTTTTAACCAGCGACGCTGACACCCTACCCCAAACCTCACAGGAAAGACACGGGTGATTTTTAACTGGCAAAGCATGTCAGGAGCCACAGCTGTTATCGGCAGTTGCGGTGTTGGCCGCCGAACGGATGGACACTCCCGTGGAACAGAGCGGCAGTGGAGTATCATAATCCCCCCACCTTACACACACACCGGAGAATGCACTCGCTCCTTCTGCCAAATGGAACATTACAGGTCTGTAACTCTGACAGTGTACACATGGAACCAAATGGAAGGTTTGCGAACCACCGGTCTATAAAACAACAACATACTAAAGGCACAAAATTATGTGCGGCGGGAGATGAGCTGTGATGATGATTCTGACCTTCCTGGGTTTTTCTGCGCTGGGAGCGTCTTCCACTGCAGCCTCCACCTCACTGGCCGAGATCCACGTGTCATAACTGAACAAACAGAGGAACCAGGTCAGAGGTCAGATGAGGGTCAGATGAGACAGAGGAAACAAGTATGGGGGATGAAAGGTGATGAAGGACAAATACAGATTGTAAATGGTGCATTTATATAAAGAGCTCTACAACGTGGTTTATATTCATTATTCACCCATTCACACCGACGGCAGAGCGTGCAAGGCACAATCCTGCTCACCGGGAGCAGTTAGGGGTTAAATGTCTTGCTAAAGGACACTTCAGCAGTAAGCCAAGGGGAGCCGGGGAATGAACAGGGAACCTTTCGATAGGCTGTGTGTGTGTGTGTGTGTGTGTGTGTGTGTGTGTGTGTGTGTGTGTGTGTGTGTGTGTGTGTGTGTGTGTGTGTGTGTGTGTGTGTGTGTGTGTGTGTGTGTGTGTGTGTGTGTGTGTGTGTGTGTGTGTGTGTGTGTGTGTGCAAAGCATTTGACACCTTTTGGTTTGTACAATTAAAAAAGGCAACAGCAACTGTCACTCAAGTTATTATGGGATGTGGTGTTCATGTATCTGTGCTGGTGTTCTGTGGGTTTTTTTCCCCAATTTATTTTAAATAATTACCAACTTTTTGCCTAAGACATGACCAAATCAGGGATAAATTGTTAATTACTACCGATTATGTTTTATTATAGATTACACCATTTAGTTTGATTACCTATAAAAAGAGGAGCGATCAGGGCTCCTCTCAGGGCTTCATACTTGCCCTGATGAAGACCAGTTGCTGGTCGAAACATGTTGACTTATCTATGAAGTATCTTGATTTTACGCCTTATCCTCCGTTATTTTTCGGCACTCGGATCGCTCCTCTTTTTCAGGCTTTGGTTACCGTCGATCCTAGAAGCACCGACCTACATTTCTCAACTCAACTTTTATCTCCATTGAGCACCTGGTTGATCTCTCTTTGGCTTTAATTGAACTGCTCCATCCCTATTCAGAACCCACCTGTCTGGATAATAGCCCCAGTGGAGCAGCACCTGCTTGTCTCTCTTCATCACAGGACGCACCCACTCTTCTGAAGCAGGACAGAAGAGAATATTAGCTCAAAGCTGGACAGTTACTACTGCAACATAATTCACAATCAAATCTCCAGTGAAAAAAGAATTAAGGCAATTCCTCAAGTTAGCCTCACCTTCCTCCAGACTGGTAGGAATAGGAACCACCACATGGGAGCTGGTAGTCTTGTCCTCAGTCACTGAACCCTGCAATAGAAAAGTCAAGTCACAAATAATGGATAATACAGTAAGGCAAGGTGAACGCCAAATTGAATATTGAATATTTGTCTTTACAGTGGTTCTCAAACCGTAACTGACTTTACTGATAGACTGATGATAGCTTCCTGGTTTTCTCATGATCCTAGATAACTATTTGATGTATTACCTTGTGCTGTTCTTGCTTACTGTAAGTTGCTCTGCTAAATGCGGCTGCCTAAATTGTAATTACTAGTCCTTACCCGTTCTGAATATATGAACAGCAAATCATGTTCAGTGTGCGATGTAATAGATCACATTACTGATAGGGGGGAATTGTTTACAGATGGTCTTGGGAAGTTGGGTTTGGCACAAAAGTATAGGCTAATTAAATGCTGTAGTACAATCATAAGTACACCATTGATGTGTGATGTAAATATGGTGGTGATATTCTGCCTATAAATGGAAGTTATTGACTATTTTCAAGTTCGGTGTTGCACTTTGTAGACTGTCCCTAACCGCTCACCGTCTGCTGCCCATGGAGATATAAGCTATTAAACGGTGAACGCGGAGGTTGACTTTTTGGGCTTCAAAGCAAGTTGTAGTTTGTTCTTTATATAATCAGGATAAGAATTTGATGTTTTGTGTGATTTAGGAACGTGTCGTTGTCATTGCATCTGTCTGTATGTATTTTGTCACTGGTGACACTGGTGACATGTGATTTGCGGGGAGATGAGTTGTTCAGTACCGCGGGGGGTACTGCGCCCTGGGTGCGGTTGGATTATTATTTAATATAAATGGGTATTGTACTGTAAATATGACATGAATATGAATGCAAAGTAGTGGTTGTGTGGACAGGCTAGCTGTTGCTGTTGTGCATGGTGAGATGTGTGCAAACGTGTAGTTTAGTAGGAGAAGACGGCCAAAGGATGCAACACACACACACACAGTCAGTGGCGCCAAATTGTACTCTTTGTTGTGTTGCGGCGGTAGCTAGAGGAAGCATGCCAGTGGGGTAACGGTGAGAACGGTGGCCTGTGATGCAGGTGTCGCTAAGGGGCGGAGGTGTGCAAGGTTAATTCACTAATAAATTCATTATTAATCATTAATGTGTCAAATCGAAACCATATTCATATGGTCAATGCCTGTGTGAAAAGTGGGAGTGATTGGTGCAGGCAATGAGGAGATACTGCGGTGTTTCTGACAGACAGACATTGACTGAATTATAGTATGATTGAATTGGACACAATACAAGTATGTTTGAAAACCAATGGTCTAATAGATCAACTGGTCGAGCCTACATTCATGAATGTAATTTTAATGATTGGATATCGCCACTTATGAAAAGTTACTTTTTGATCTGGGATCCTCTGTGAAACAAGAAAGAAGGAAGAAAACTCCTACCTGATGTCTCTTAATGATGTCCTTCAGTTTGCCCAGTAGCTTGGGCTCTATGTCTGAACCCAGGCAGATGACAGGTCGAGTCAAACAGTTGTTCTGGTGGTGGAGAAACACAGAAAACGAGAGAAGACATAATTATGCTGTGTGTATAGTGTGTACACAGGAGATTAAAAAAGGAGAGAGAAAACACTAGAATGTCTTCTATTGGAACGACTAATGACTCTTGGCAGAATCTGCAGTGGAATATACATTTGGTCTCTGCTAGATGTTATGTTTTGGCTGCTTGAAAGGCTTCCATTTGAAAATTGCTTTGTCAAATCACTGTTAAGTGATGGAGGCCCGCAGTGCAGGATTACTGGTTACTGTAGTAGGTCACATGATTGGATGATGACTTTCTGTGAGACTCTAGCAGTTTTCATATCAGCAGATCTACTGTTGATTTTGACAGCAAATTTTTATTTAGTTTTAGTAAAATCTTTTGAATAAGTTGTAGTCATCTGAAATGTTTGAGTCTACTTTTAGTCAACTAAATATCATGTGATTTTAGTCGACTAAATCTACAATTGATTTAGTTGACTGAAATGTATCTTGGCGGGCCTTGATGGGTGTCATAATGCCTGATTTATACTGGTGTTGAAAATTGCCTATATCTACGACTACAAGCTCACAATTCGTCGCTCTCATCATAGTCGACGGAATCAACACTGATCACTGACACTCAGTCAACTATGTAAAAAACCCTACATAAACAATACACCTAAAAACAGTAAGAGTGAGAGAATCATTCACATTTTAACAGTTTCAAAATTGTAGTGTAAAGAATTAAGAACAGTGGTATTTTGATGTTCCACAAGAAAGGAGACTTACCTGCACTAGAGACTTCTCTATGGTCATGAACATCTCCACATTCCGGTCCATCCTCGACGGATTCTGGAAGTCAAACCTGCGCCTACCAGGAAATTAGACTGGAGTTACACATGAAACAGCAATACTGTATAGTATATACTTGATACGGTATAGTCAAACACCCAGCTAGATCAGTGATCTCCAACACATGGGTCATGTTGAGCTTGAAGCCAGGCAAATCAAGTTACTACTGTTGTCTTTTTAGAGGTTTGGTTTTATCTGCTGTAAAATGAATTGCCCAGTTTGGGGCAAACAAATAAACTTGACCTTGACCTCCCTAGTTAGCAGCACACATTGTGCACTCTCTCTAGTTAGCACACACTGTACTTTCTATTTAGCTGCTAAATTTTAGCAGATAGGCCTACAGTAAGTGTTCAGTCATAGTGGATAATTCCAGTTCCAAGAAGAAAACACCTTTTCTTCACAAACGTGAAGAGAAAAGTGGTAGCTTGATATGTGGAGCCAGCATAGCAGACAGTAAGAAAACTGTGTTTTTAATGTTCTATTAATTTTGTTTTCCCAACAAAACCAGCTTGTAAGAGTATTTGGTAGGAATGTTGCAATGTCTGTGAGGCAGACTAGCACGAATACAATTTTATTCATAAGAATGTCGCACAAACACAAACATACACTTGTAATGAAGTAGGTAGTAATATATGTTATGTGTTATTGTGTAACTGATTGAATTGTTTTATATCAAACAAGTCGCTGCCATATTTTGCCCCTAAATAAAGTTGGAGACCCCTGATCTAGACATAATATTAAATGTGTCCCTCCCCACTTCAACGAAGATGGGATCATATGCATTTCTAACATTAGGCCAGCTAGAATGAAACTCTTACCATCCCTGGTCGCTCTTGAACTTGTAGGCGGCAGCCAATATGTGGCAGAGAGCCCCTCCAGATTTAAAGTCCAGAAAACATTTCATCTGTGGACACAAAATAATTAAGAAAACGTAATTAGAGAGAGAGAGAGAGAGAGAGAGAGAGAGAGAGAGAAAGAAAGAAAACGCGGGACGAATGAATGAGACCTACTGGTAGCTTAGTGAGGGGTGGGTTGCTGACATGGCGTCCAAACACCTCCTCCTGGAACTGAAGCAGTTGGACAACCAGGCTGGACAGAGACTTGTTGGTGGGGGGCTCTGCCTGGATGTACTGTGGAAGCCAGAGGACAAGGAGATATTAACAGGCTGGACAGACAGAGACTTGTTGTTCAAATAGGGGTCATCGCCATGCTGACTTGTGGTGGACAATTTTGGCAAAATTCTATTTTTGCCATGGACAGTCATACACACATGAGATCTAGACCTAAATGACCATTGCTGGTCTGTAACTCTGACTCTGAGAGTGTACAAATGGAACCTGCGTCCATTTGGTACCGTTCCAAACTCCATCTGATTCCATTTGTACACTCTCAGTTATAAAACCACTGTACCAATACCAGACGTACCAGTGGACTCATAATGTGCCATACATAGTGTTGTACTACATTATTCTGAAAATTTGCCACAGACCAGGCCAAGTCTTTCCACGGCCGTGTAGACATATTGATGTCCCCTGTGTCCAAAGTGCTTTGTGATTATTATAAAAAATAAAGTAATAGCAATGTAATAGCTGAGTAACGCTGAGCTGAGCCTGCTTTCCACTACTTGTGTGACACTTGTGTGTGTGTGTGTGTGTGTGTGTGTGTGTGTGTGTGTGTGTGTGTGTGTGTGTGTGTGTGTGCGCTTTATTGGGGTTAATCCTTTTAGCATAGCATTTTAGCAGTATTCAATCAATCAATCAAAAGCAATGCTGCCTCAGCTGTTATAATTTTTCCTCTGTATAGGCTACTGTGATTTAGGTCACAAATGATTTGGGTTCTATAAAATATGAAGCACTCGCATCTAAGTAAGATATTTCTGTATAAAACAAGTATGAACAAAGAATGGGTTTTTTTTTTCTTGTTTTTGCAATTTTGCATCACTCGCAGTGTCCCCCCCAGTAACAGGCCATGATTGCAGACAGATACGCGCGCCACAGAAAAGGCAACATCTGGATTTGGGCACCGGGGCCAGCCAGCAGCAGCAGCAGCAGCAGCAGCCAGCCACTATTAACTGTACGCTCAAATTACTGCTAGCTGTCTGGCTAGCTAGCAGCAGACAGGCAGGCTCTGTACCCCCCTTTTTGCCATAAATACATATTCCCGGTTAAAATATGTCCTAGATTTGCGTTAGATCATACATAAACGTGCATAGCGACAATCTCATTGACGCATGCATCTACGGAGGACGTCGTCGCCTCAGCATCCTTTTGTATTCCGGCTCATGTGGATTAAAACAGCTGGACATTCTGCAAACCATCATCATCTCACACCCTCCCTCCTCTCTCTTTGTCACTCCTTTTCGCCGAAGGAAGACATGGAGAACCGCACAGCTCATTGTAAAATCATACAGTGCGTGAAACGCAACGGTAAAGAGTCAAACGAATCGGTACCTTTTTGTAATTCTTTCCCAGCCACACGCGGACATTATCGAACTGCGAAACGGTGTCAGACGCTTCAAAATATTTTACATTCGGGCCGCCGTCTTTCTTCCGCACCGCCATCTTTGCCTGCAGACAACTTGCCGACGTCGACTGCCGCGCAGCGACGAAGAAACGCTACTGCGACCTCAAAGGCTGCTGTAATAACAGTGAATGCACGCGAGGTGGCGTAGGTGTGCAAACAATGTCATTACAAGATATCAAAATGGACTATTCTGTAATAATAATATTTTTGAGTGGTGCAACCACTCCAAGGAACAGCAATGTCCGTGTGTATGTGTTCACCTATGTGTTGGATAATGAGCACCAATATAATGAGTACCAGTAGGGGCACTGTTTGCCAGAAACGGAGAGAGAGACTGCTAATGAGAGAGAAAGAGAGAGAGGAGGGGGGGGAGGGGGGGGAGTTGCACCACTCGGTTCACACGGGTGTGATTTTTTTTAGTAACATTGGGGTAAGGGGCCACATCAAAAGTTCATCAAAAGCTAAATTCCAAATGTTAAAAAAAAAAAAAAAAAGAGCATATCCACTAGTAACTACTGTTGCCTTGGCTTGTCTAATTCTAAAAACCTTTTTTTTTTAAATGACTGAGTACGTAGATGGACACCTTTATGATGTATTTTCCTATAAGCTCGGCTGTATCATTTATTTTCAATTAATGATTTCTTCAATGCATACAAAGTTAGAACTCAAAGATACATTTTCAATAACATCGTCCTCTTGTTAATCTTCATTACTAGAGGGAGAGAGAGAGAGAGATAGAGAGGTGTGAAGTCTATTGATTATTTTAATCCTTCTATTTGTAAGTCTGTGATACTCTCAGCTCAGGGTTCCATGTGGGGATTGCTAATGGGGCTACACGCTTCCCTCTCCAGCCCTCTCCCCCGTCCAATTAACACTAGACTGGAATCTGCTAGAAGTGAGCACAGGGACACTGAGAGAGAGAGAGAGAGAACCTGCCCTTCCTCCCCCCCATTCAACATCTCCCAGACCTCCCCATGTGCACCAAATTCAGCATAAACCTTCACATTCAGAATATAGGCTTACCTCTCACTTTTAATTAATGATCTGTCTCCTTGTTTTTATTTCATCGAGGTGAGACCTCTGTTCAGCCAACACTTTACCTGGGGGTTTGCTGAGGGCAGAATGGACAGAATAGTGGCACGTCTTAAAGTGGATGTCTGCTCTAAAACTAAATTCATGTTATTCCTACAGTATACGACCCTAGAGGCAGTTGAATCAATGTTTCCCGAACACAAGTATCTCTCCCCTGAAGCTAGAATACCAAGAACTATAAACTTCCAACAGTAGTATCAAGCTTAACACTTGGGAGCTGTTTTAGCATCAATGTTTGCTATGTTTGATTGATTAAATGTATGCTTACATTCATTTTTCTTATTACACCCTAATGAACTTTATTTTCTAGCACTACTAACAGATCTGAATGAGTCCTCAATATTTACAAAATCAACCTCCTGTTTATACGTACAGTAGGCTATATGATATATTATGAATATTAATATCAGTGGATCAGCTCCCAAATGTCAGAATATGAGTTTGGGCTTTCTTGTTTCCAAGAGATATAAGTGGTAAAGAAAGCAACGTTACTCAAACTCACTGGCACAGTAATAGTCCTGACATTTTTATTGTGTTTCATGGTCTTCTATGGCAGAGTAAATCTATGCTGATAATTATATATAATATAACATATACACACAGTTCAGCTTGCAAAGGTACAATGACAACAATCAATCCATACTGTTGTAAACAAAGGATAACGGTGCCAGGGAGCACCTGGTATGGCACAGAAGTTTTAGCCATAGCAGGATGGACATCTGTACAGTATGCAGTGTTAAATGTCATCTGAATTACGGCACAATAATGAGGTGTGACTTTGTCATGTTCCAAAGTTCTATAGTGGCGCTCCACTGGAGACAAGCCATACAGTGGTCTGCCATGTTTCTTTTTGTGTCTATTTCCGCTATAGGCATATTCAGAAGAGTATTATTATTTTGACAATATGATACACTGAGCCTATCATTTAATTGTCATTGTAACAGTAGATGTGTAGGTGAGAGTTTGGGATTTCCCCTGTCCAGGGCAGGCATAGCATAGTGTCAAAGCAAATAAACAGTATATATTTCTCTATAATAATTTAGGTACATCAACATATTGCAGTGAAGGAAAATCTCAATTACAAAGCAATGTGCCATTATCATTGCCACAGGTGTTTTTATAACACATACTCATTTCAACCTGAATCCATACATTGGAACACCTTTAGAATTACAATAGTTTGCTACATTCAGTTACAATACATAAAAATGCCAGTATACTCTATTTGGGCTAAATCTCCTATCTTTACATTAATTACATTAATTTGTATTTGTTGAAAGGCTTAAGAAAGACTATTTGTAGTATTAAATTGTGATCCCATTTAAAGCCTAATTTATACTCACAATGGTGTTGCTCACCAAAATCAACTGATATGTTACTGTGACACATTGCATTAGTATAGATTAGGCTTAAGTCATGTCATGTATACTACAGTATGTTGCCATATACTGTATATTGATGTAGGAGTACAGTCATATACTGTATATTGATGTAGGAGTAGTCATATACTGTATATTGACATTAAACGAATCTCCAGTAATCCATAGGAAACATATGACACAACATAAAAAAACAAATTAAAAAACATTTTAAGTGGGTATATTTGCATTTGGTTCTAAATTAAAGTGTAAATAACATTCAAAGAAAATAAATGGGTATACTAAGAAACAATATGATATTCATCTTTACAATGGTTCTACTATATGTGAATATGTGTGTAGCCACAAATAGAAACTGAGCTTGCAAACGAGGATGTGCCTGCTCATTAACTGGAAGTGGATGTCATATCATCTGTGGCTCAGGGACCATCTCAAACTTTTACCTGCATGTATATTCAATGAGTGTGTTAAATGACCAATAATACCAACACCTCTCCTTTAAGCCTGATTTATCCCGGGCCATACAATGTTTGATATTTTTGGCACGTTACACCATCATAGCTGTAATCAGAGACCATGTGAGTAAAACGAACAAGGATGTTTGCTAAACACACAAAATAAAAGCACAAAATGCACGCACGCACGAATGCACGCACTCACGCACGCACGCAAGCACACACGCAAGCACACACACACACACACACACACACACACACACACACACACACACACACACACACACACACACACACACACACACACACACACACACACACACAATCCCTCGCATGTCCGTACACAAACATACACATACAGTAAACATTTCACATGCTCACAGACACATTGGATTATGTTCATGGTGTTGGCCCGGTATCAGCTGCGATCAATATATTCATGACTTTTCTCATTGGGTCTACAGCCATATATTGAAAATCCATCTCTAGCAAGGCAGAAGGCTGTGGGCAAATACACATACTGTACTGTACTTTACTGTACTTCATTTTACAGTCCACATTCTGAGATCATTTTACTTCATCCCACGCTGGTGGCCAAAAATGTCAATGTAAAAACTGATGGGGAATGTCAATTAGCGTGTCAATTGTGTGTGTGTGTGTGTGTGTGTGTGTGTGTGTGTGTGTGTGTGTGTGTGTGTGTGCGCGTGTGCGTGTGCGTGCTGAGTGTATGCGCATTTGTGAAAGAGTAATGAATTGGGTACATTAGCCATGCTTAGACGTACTGTGCATGATACAAATTGTATTTTAAGGAATATTATGTACAATAATACTTTTTAACAAGTTCTCTCTTCAGTTGTTTGTAATATTACTTACATGTGTCATCTACTGAACAGATAGATAGTAGCACTGGAATTTTGCATTTAACATCATTATGCAAAAAGTAAAGTAAATTTTCTCCCTCAGGAAAACACACAAGGTGTGTGTGTGTGTGTGTGTGTGTGTGTGTGTGTGTGTGTGTGTGTGTGTGTGTGTGCAAACTTTTGTATTACTATAGTTGTATGAGGGCCAAACGTCCCCATGAGTATAATTTTAGAATTAGATATTGTGAGGAGTGAGGACCATTCTCCTGCTCCTCACAAAATAAACAGATGTGTCATGGTTAAAAGGGTTGGGGTTATTAGGTTTAGGCATTTAGAGGTTAAGTTCAGGGGTTGGGGTTTTGAGTTATTTATGTTTAGTTGCACACCGGTGTCGAGCACCAAAGATGGGTGAGCTTGTAGATCTCTTCTTTTCATCTATAGGGTTAGGGTTAAAAATGGCAAAATATTAAGAAATGGCAATCATAAAGCCTCCAACAATGTTGGTGTGTGTGTGTGTGTGTGTGTGTGTGTGTGTGTGTGTGTGTGTGTGTGTGTGTGTGTGTGTGTGTGTGTGTGTGTGTGTGTGTGTGTGTGTGTGTGTGTGTGTGTGTGTGTGTGTGTGTGTGTGTGTGTGTGTGTGTGTGTGTGTGTGTGTGGAAGAGAGGGAATGAATGAGTGAGGTGTGAATGCACTGAATGTCAGTCGGGGTAGATGAGAAAGCCAGAGAACGTGCTGTATTTGTTGGTATTTCCGCCGTGAACTTTGCCCCCATCAAGCTGCACGCACACTTCATCCCCGACGTCCAGATGTAGGATAACACTGTTGGATGCGTAGTCATAATTCTGATCGGCATCCTGGGCTATCGCGCTGGCCCTCACCTGCATGGGAAAACGAGAGAGAAAGGGCATGGTACACTGTAAAAGCCTTAGTGTGCAATGTGCAAGAGATGGACAGTCATGATTTCACTGTGTGAGGTTGCCAGCAACAGAGATATATAAATAGGTAAATGGCGTCAGTAATAATTCAATTATACCAGATAGCATTGGACATTGTGTCACAAGATTCGCACCTGCTTCCGTCGCTCTTCCCGCTTTTCACTTTTCTTTTTCTTTTTCTTCCTGCAGCCACTCATTGCCCCCCAATCAGTTTCTAACCAAACTAACTATGTCTCTCCGTGTGGTCGCAGGTCTCTAATCATGGCCTACCCTTGAGGCCTGTTCATCATATCATCTAAATGTTAATCACATAGTTGAAGAGAGAAATGGATGGGTATAGATTCCATAATGTGCTCCATATCACCCCAGCAATCAAGCATTAAAGGAACATTTACCCATTATTACATTATTTCCATTTTTTGTTCTTATAAAGGCCTTTGTACCACGAGGACGTGATGAATAAAACAAAAATTATGAATACTGTGCAGTAAATATGTTTGCAACAAATTGATTCTCATTGTATAACTTTAATTCACAGTGCGGAATAGTAACCTTTTTTCTGAATAAACGTTGTGACACTATCACCAGGTAATAAAACAAACAACAGTTCAAAAGATATATCTTTTCTATTAAATTAATCACAGAAAAAGAAAAACAAAGGCCATCATGGCTATATGGCTAATTGGCTATCCACTGTTATCTGTATCACTGTATCATCCAGCATGATGTGCCACATCAGCATGATGTGTACATCTTTTCCCCCCTTTTTAATTTTTTTAGTTTCCAATCATCATAATAAATTACACCTCTTGTTGGGGGTTTGCCTCTACCATGACACAATTAGACCTGCTCATCCACCTTCCCGTCTCCATCTCTGGTCTACAATCACCTCACTCTATTTGCTGTGTATCACTCTGAGTTCATGGTATAATGTCATCGGTATAGAGGCCTTCCTGTCCAGTGGGCACGTATCAGCCACAGAGATGAGGTGTGCAGTGATCTTTGACCTCAAGTCACCGTTCAGAGCCCATCCACCTGTTGCAGAGGAGAGTGTGATAGGGAACGATGGTGTGAGAGAAAACAAGCTTCACCATATAACATTCCCTTGTTCATTTGTCAAACATGGGGAGAAGTTGCTATGGCAAATGCACACACTGAATCCACACCGCAATGAGTATCAAATGTATGTACTGTAGTATATCGTCACTTGTCGTATGCAAACCTTGTATGTTCAAACCAGTTACTTTTCATTGGTTTCATTGTTTGTTCATTGTCTTTTGATGTAAAGTGTCCTTGGGTTTTGTGAAAGCCACTATATAAATTCAAGTTATTATTATATTATTATTTTCAGGAAATTAAAAATTTAAAAAATTGCCAGTATCCAATGTAGTTAGTCACAAGATATTTTCAAACAGTTAAATAAAACCCACAGACTAACCCTAGTGTTCCTATTTTGGGTCATGACTCGTGTCAAAGACAAAGATTTTGCACACAAAAAAACTGATCTACAAGCTCACAATGCTTTGAATTGCAAAACTACTTTTGAGCAACACTGTCAAAAGTATAAAATTGGGCATCTAAATATAAAAAGATGTATTTTCCCTGCTCTCTGATGGTCATCAATCCCATCCATTCGTTCCCTTGTTTTTGTTTTGTTTTTTGTGTGCGTGACGTGTATGTGTCTCTTGTAGTGTTAAGTTTACTTTACTTTTCTGTAATTTGATGTCTTGTACTGTTGTGCTGTGTCTTGTATTTGACTGTATTTCACTTAAATAAAATATGTAAAAAAATATATAAATGATGAAATACAGAGATACAAGGTTTCTATACCGACAGTGAAGATATACTGAGTGTTATGCACAAGCAAGAGACTAAGCATTAATTCTGTTAACACGTGGCAATTTGTTTTCTTCTCTGTTGAATCCCTCACATTGCTTCTGGCTCATCGATCAACAATTTGCGACTATTAAGCCATCGCCTTGGAGGTATTCAACCACACAATGTTGTGTTCACAGTTGATCTGTAAAACACGCACTATATCGAATGAGTTGTGAATTATTCCTGTGCCTAATAAGCACACTGGCTTATAATAAATTGCACCATCATTGGGTTAGTAAGCGACTATTCAGGCAGAAGATCCATTAAATGCTAGAATAGAGAGAGTACACAACTACATCCATATTAATGAATGCAAATATGATACCCTCACTCCATCCTTGTCTCTCTTCCCGGGTGTGGGCCTAGCTAAGGATATGGTCCATCATCTCCAGTTGTCACGCAGCCCACCCCTCCTTCCTCATGATCAGTTGAACATATCAAATAAGACTCAACCAACCATCTCGCATCATCTTCCTCTCCATAATGAGCTTTTGTCCGTTTCATCAATTCAATCATTATTCAATATTTCCACATAATATGAGAAATGTTATGTTTGGAATTGGATCAATGGCTTCCTATAAAGACTCAATTGAATCCATACACCCCCTTTATTTTAATTCAACTCACATCACACCATTAATTGTTGTCTCTCCCTCTACACCTCACCCCCCATCATCACCCATCTCTCATTCGCAGCCCCCCTCGCTATCTCTTCATTCTCCATCTATCCATCTTTTTTTTCCTTTTTTGTCCTTTACCACAGAATGAGATGCAGGTCACGCACACGTTTCCTCTCCCCGCCATGGCAGTGTTGGCGGGAGCGGCGGCTAAGCGTGTCCCTGTCCAGTCTAAATCGGATTGATTAACGGCATGCTGCTGTGGCAGGTCTCCTGAGACCCCCCCACACACACACACACACCATCCACCTCGCCTCCAAAACTCCGTCAGGGCAAGCTACAGGGCTACGGTAATTGGTGGTCGAACAGCCATGGCAGCTCACTCCCTAATAGCTCCTCCAACTCCTCAATAACTCCATACAATCACAATAAATGGGGAACAGCAGGATAGGTCTCTACAATCGTCAAATGGGCCCATGAAGCAGTATCAGCAGGTCAGTATAAGATCCCGACACTATGCTCGCAGAGACGGCCATACATACGTGCATGTCTATACAAAACAATTTGTTTAGTAAAAATATGCCGTACATTGCAAGAGTCATTTTACCACTGTATCTAGTATGAAAGGAGGCTGCATCCAAAGTAATTCAGAATGCTGGAGTGCATTCAGTGTGTGAAAAAGTCAGCTGCTGTCTAAAGAACAACTGTCAAAAAGCATCATGGGAATACTATCCAGAATGAGAATGAGGCTTTGTGGTCATAACATAGCCTGCAATGGTTTCTGGTATTTTCTGCAGCAACATGGTGGTCGATAGATCAACATAAGCTTGTTGTATTTGCTTACAATGGTGTGGCTTATTTTCTTTGAATTAAACCTATAGTTATGTGCAGTTAGCAAAATAATATATTCTGAACCTGATTTTCAAAACCCAGCAGGACCCTTAATCACTGAAAATCTATCTGTAAATAGCCAATCTACAAGCTCACAATTTAGTAGATCTCCTTTGTGTATCTCCTTTGTATTTGTCATTTTCACCTAGTGTTTTCGTTATGTACTGTAAGCCTTGCCGAGCCATGAGGCCCAGGGCAGGTTTTTTTAGTCAAGATGGGGAACAATTATTTTAGCACTGTACCTTTCAACAGACAACAGAATATGATGGGCTAAACATCACTCAAAACAAGTACTATTATTACTTGCGCTAGCAGAGCGCGCAAGTACTGTGGTCGGCTGGACCGAAAGTGGTATATACCTATGTATGGTATGCATGCATGGTTATAATTGGCTGTTGATGGTGACGTAATTAAGATATGTTTCAATGTTGGGTGGGTAACGTGTGTGTGTGTGTGTGTGTGTGTGTGTGTGTGTGTGTGTGTGTGTGTGTGTGTGTGTGTGTGTGTGTGTGTGTGTGTGTGTGTGTGTGTGTGTGTGTGTGTGTGTGTGTGTGTGTGTGTGTGTGTGTGTGTGTGTGTGTGTGTGTGTGTGTGTGTGTGTGTGTGTGTGTGTGTGTGTGCAGTATGTGGTGAAAACTCTGACTATATGGTAGGCCTACAGGTGAATGTTGACATTTGAGTGTTTTAGAGATTGTCAGGACTCAGGACACCCAGCTTGAAGAATATGAGTGTCTTCCTTGGCGTACTTGTCGCCGAACGTGCACACAAAGTTTCACACTGATAGGTCCAAACATTTGCAAGATTAGCTCTGCTCTGAGGTTACCTGACTGGACTTGCTCTGCGCATGTCTACGACAGGCACAAATGATCATTTGTTAATTTCTTTGCAACAATTTTCTTCATTTTGTTGAGGATATGCAGAGCCAGATCACTCATAGCATGAGGATAGAATTCTGGATGAGCAGGACATGTGCAGCATTTTGTACAAAACGGGCCACTCCTGAAAACTTGTATGTTGCAATGTTAGCCAATCAGTGTAGAATCTGAGAAATCCAACAGACTCATCTTGATCACATGACTACAGAGATCATGTGTACCGATTTGCGTGACATTTGGATGAAATCTGTGCGACTAACATAAGCAATATATTTTGCAGAAATCGGCCTCATGGTGGCGCTATAACCGGCAGATGTGGAGGGATGCAGGGACAATGTTTTTCCATGGCCTCTAGGGAGTGCGCATACATAAGTTGTATACAGATCGATGCAGTTTAGAGCTAAAAACAGGATTTGGCCTGTTATAGCGCCACTGTGAGGCTGATTTGGGGGAAAATTTGTGGCACGTCGTCCTCGGCTTAGTGGAAATGTGGGCATTTTGTTCGAAACGGACCAATCGTGAGCTTTGGAAGCCAATCTTAGCTTAATCAGGATGGAAGATGGGAAATGGTGCAGATCCGTGTTGATCACATGACTATGGAGATAGTGTATACCGAATTGTGTGATGTGTGGATAAAATGTGTATGAGTAATCTACACATGTGTTTTGCCTAATTCGGCCTCATGGTGGCGCTATAACAGGCCGTTGAGGAATATTTGGGGCAGAGTTTCGTCGTTGGCATCCAGAGTGTGTGTGCAAAGTTTGGCATGGATCGGGCCAACGGTGGTGGAGATTAGCTGGTAACGGACGGACGGAAGGAAGGAAGGAAGGACGGACGCACGCGCACACACACACACACACACGCACACGCACACGCACACGCACACTGACACACACACGCGGACGGAGTGTAAAACATACTCTCTCCCCATGCCTTCGGCCTGGTGGAGACAATTAGAGTGAACCCTGTTTTCCTCAAGAGGTGAGGGGAACTGGGCCCAGCGAAGTGAAAACGAGAGAGAAAGACAAATCAGGATTATTGTCAACAGTGGTGGAGATTGATAGTGGCATGGGAGTGAATTTCTGTCTGTTTAACCAATGCTATCCGTATTTGATGTGCTACTGTTGGAACCAGCTAGGCCCCGCGGGACAATAGACAAGATTACTCTGCCAGCACTTTTCATTAGAGGGGCAACATTTAATAGGGGAAGAGTGAGAGACAGAGGGAACAAGAGAGGTTAGAATTTAGATGGTTAGAGGGAGAACAAGTGATGGAGACTAAAATAAATCCACTAATTCTATTGTGTATGTCCTTGAGTTGTAATAATTTAGTTGTTGTTCTGCACATACGTACGTTGCCTTCTACCATACCTATTAGGAGCAGTGGCTGCCATTGATACAGATCCCCATGGAGCAGTTAGGGGTTAAGTGTCTTGACAGTTTGACACAAAGATTGGTCGAGCTAGCAGGCAAACCTCTGACGTTCCCATTCCCAGACGGCCTCTCTCCCCACTCAGCTTAGAGCCGTCTCTAAAAACATGTGTGACATAATACAATATTCATATTTCTTTTTTTTCTCTTATTTTTTGACAGTGGAGAGGGACATGCACACAGGCAAATTGGACATAAATCTGCCTTTTGTGTCCCCCGATTGGTCCTTCGCTCATAGATTTAGCTGGTACAGGCATAAGTTCCGACATATAACAGTCCGACAGTCATTAGTCCGACACCCTACCCCAAACCATAACTTAACCCTAACCGCACACGGTTAGGGTTTTGGTGTGTCGGATAAGCGTGTGCACCCAAAGGGCAGCGCAGCCTGTTTGATTAGGATGAGGAGAGACGTCACAGCATACAGGACAACCCATAAGGGATAGGAGTAGCTGTAGGCAGCATATCACCTGTGTGTTAATTGGTTTGGTGTTTGTAGCATTCCACCTGTGTGTTGGTTTGGTGTTTGTGTGCATGACTAGCTGGTTAATGTGATTTCCAGGCTAGTGCATGACATGCCACAATAAAAGTATTCCATTTAGTTTTTAGTTTTAGTTTTCAATTTAGTAGGTTTCATTCTTGAGAGATGTGAAAAATGCTTTATTCTTGTTTCTTACTAAATGCAAAGACCCAGGAGAGTGTGCTAATTATATTATTATTTATAGTATTATCTAGAATCACACCCGTGTGAAGTGAGTCATCATACATCTTCACATTCCGGCCAATCACAATTGGCGTCCTCAATTTTCTGTCCTCACATTTTCCGTGCTCAGTCAATCAAATCATCAATCATCTGGGGTACACACGTACACACAAAGCTGGGCATAGGCGCCCCTCAAAAAACAAATCCAGACTGGCCCCAGACAATGTAAGTAGGCTGTTGTATGTCTTAGACGGTGCCCCAATGTCTTTATTACATGCAATGAAGGCCTATATGTTGATGGTCAGTGCTTGGGTCGATTTTGAGTAACCCTTTATTTATATGATGAAGGTGTTTATAAAATATACACACCCGACAAAATAATTTCTATTTAGATAGATGCTGCCAGCATCAATATTTTTTAGAAAATCTATTTAGTTCAGTTCAATTAAATTTAAAGGAGCTTTATTGGCATTAGAAAACATTTATAGAAAATGTTTACATTGCCGAAGCAAGTGTCAAAATACAATAAAACGTAATGGGGGAAGTAGTATATACAGTTAGAGGGGGTACAGCATTTTGTAAACAGAGCTACCGTATGTCACATTGCATCGTTTTACATGTTATGCAGGGTATAAAGCTTTTTTGGGACAAATAGCAGCATTTCTTCTCAAGACTATTTAAATAGTATACAAAAAAATTGTAACTGATTTAAGATATGTTTAAAGGTAGCAGCTCCGTTTATGTGCAGTAGGTCTACAGTTGTACGCACATTGTTGTATTTTTCCCAATAGTTTATAGGAATTTTTTGTCATTGGTCATAGTTTAAAACTTGCTTTGGGTGTGTGTAATCTGTGGGAAGTATGTGTCTCTGATGCCTTGGTATAGTGGGCAGGTTTAGAAAGTGGAGCTCTGTTTCCACCACATTTTGTGTGCAGTGGGTGCATACTAGTCTGTCTTCCCTTGGGAGTGGGGTCTGTCTGTGGCAGCATTTCTTTATTGCAAGGCTGACTCTGTACCTAGTCAATGCTTTCCTAAATTTTGGGTCGTTTACCGTGCTCAGGTATTCAGCCAATGTATATTCTATTTTTAGTGATAGATAGCATTCCATTTTGCTTTGGTTTTTGGTTTTAGTTCAATGCTCTTGCCCGACCAAACCAGTACTATCGTAAGGTAGAGACAAGCAATTAACTACAGCATAAAGTTCTATGGATAAAATTCTCTACAATGCAGTGGCATAGATGGTTTGCTCTTTCAAATGTGCCTTTAGGCATAGATTAGACCTGTGACATTGCTTCAAGTTCAGCATGAGTCATGTCGAGGCGGACTGTAAAAGGGTCTAGAGGTCCATCCTTATACTCCCTCCAAGATGTTCTATGTTCTAATCTGCCCATTACTCAGTGTCATTGTAAAGTCTGACCCATTGTTTTTCAATTACTCTCTGTATGGATATTTACCGGCAACAACATTCAGAAAATATAATAATACATTATAGTTGTGCAGATGACCTGCCCATTACAATGTGCTGATGAAAGACGGCCTCAACCACAACACGAGCGTCTTGGCAGCCAACCTTTGCAGGTGGAGACTGCAGGCTGCAGCCACATTATTGGTAAGACAGTGAAGCAAAAAGAGAATTGGATGTTTTTGATAACAAGTGCCTGGAGTTCCAGCAGGCCCCAACGTTCCTCTGCGTATGCCTGAAACAACGCTCTCCGGCTCATAACTTGTTGTCTGAAGCCCTGTTTTCTATACCTGCCATACTGGCAGGAATTGCCCCTTGCCGTTCCTCGCTCTAGCAAGGAAAGTCCAGACACATGACTAGCATATCCTGCATGTCGCTACTATGACAGTGTTGTCTCCAAACAGACTGAAATCCTACCACCCATACAACAAGGAGGAGGAACAAAGGATGCTCAGTTCTATCCCTGAGGACCTGTCTAGTAGAAACGCATGGATGGCAGCATCCTGGACGCAAGTCCGTTGGGCCCACATGTCCCACCGCTACATCTGGGACCCGGGAGAGAGCGTCAAAGAAGAAGATCTAGCTAGAAGATCTAGCTAGCAGCACACCAACAACCCTATAGCATACTGGGGTTAGCTTCTTCAAAACATCCATGAAGTGGGGCCTGGCAGACAATACCATGCGAGTGCGAGGAGCTTAAGTGGGCTGGCTGTATGTTTTATGATTTTCTTTTCTACCTTTTTTCTTTCTTCACTTTTTGTTATGACAATGATTTGTAAGGAATTATTAGGAAAATGATTTAATTATTAGGAAAATTAAGCCTGTGCAGTGCCCATCCAGCTTACTCAGGAATGATCCAGGTTGACATTGTCACATGCGGCGAGTTTGAAGTCAGTCGGTGAGACGGTTCTCGAGTTACGTGAAGTACAGACACACGCGCACAGATGTCAGACAAATAGACATTTTGTGCATTTATAGTGAATAGTGGATAACTCAAATATATGACCACAGTCAATAACCTTTGTCTCAGAGAGGCAGATAATAGAGACCTTTGTGTGAGTAGAAAGGAAGGGGACGTACGTAGTGTAAGTGCTGCTTAATTTTATACTCCATCATGCGACATTGACGGTTGTTGAAAATACATTAGTATCTGCATACTCAAAATGTGTCGAGACCTTTTGGTGAGCTTTGTAGTGATTCTGTCGAACAATGAACTATATATCAGGCTTGATGGGTGTAGTACTGTAGGTAACACAGAGCACACAGCTGCATGCACTTTTACCAGTCTGAGCACAGGATTTGGGTGAGGGAAGCCAAACTAGAGGAGGGACTTTGAGTGATGTGGGGGCGGGGGGTGTCTGTTGGATAACAAACTGATCAGCCAAGCCTATTTTCAGGGAACAGAAATGAGATTGGGGGGGTGGGCGGGCCGGTCCATGTCTGTTTTTCTTTTCTTTTCTTTTTTTTTGTTTTGTCTTGCAGTGTTGCCTTGATCCTCTGGTAATAAAACTGACAGGATTCATTCACCGTGATGTACAGACCTCTCAGAGCGGAGCGAGACAATTGAGAGGGGTCTTTTAAACTCACCTGAGGGACCACTAAGGGTGGACTGGGGAGAGCGCTCTACAAAAAGAGGAATGGCAATGGAAATGGCACATTTTTATAAAGGCTATAGCTCGGGTTCCTTACCCATATGTGTAGCAGGCTAAGGTGCCTTGTTGTCACTACGGAGTTGAACACAAAACCTTTAGCCAGCATTGTAGATTTACAGCCTAATTGGCGTGGCAAATGCTAATATTTTTCCACGACACTGTGGTGTCACAATGTTGATTAGAAAGTCTTTAATTGGCTTTAGACTGAAACCTTTGAGGGCATGTCAGGCAATCTAATTGGATATAAAAGGGTTTCTGTGGACTGCTCTACCTGCAGTGCATAAACCAAAGCATTGCCTGAGTTAATCTAATTGAATATTCCACCATCATTGTCTGGATATTTGAATTTATACTCCCAGAATGTAGATCATTCTCATGCCATATTTTGCAGTTATCCAAAGCACACTATGCACAATATCCTCGATCCATACACAGCACAGTCAGCACATACTATGCACTCTCAAAAATATACACATTTTACATGCAGCAGTCTTCATTTTACTCTAAAAGTGTAAAAAAAAATTACTGGAAATTGCTTATCACTGCCACAACATACACTTTTCTTCAAATGTCCACTGAACATTTTAGCATTTTGTTCTTTTGAAAACAAATTTCAGACTCAACATTCTGAGGGAGAGTAATGGTGCATGGAGATGAGAGATTTCCATGTCTATGTAGAATAAACTAAAAGCGCTGCCGCTGAATAAGTAGTAAGTACAATGTTTTGGCATCTATTGTTAAGTAGGCCTATATGCCCATATGATGACCACGGATATGATTAATTTCACTTCATCTTTATTTGATAGCGTACAGTAAGCTGACAGGAAATGGGGGAGAGAGATGGGGAGTGACACGCAGCAAAGGTAGCATCAGGAGTCGAACCCTCGACACACTGTCAGGCTGGATTAGCAGCCTAGGCCAGCCTGGGCCCTATCTTTTCCTTTCTTAACTTAAATGAATGAAATTGGCAAATTAAAGATGGCCCATCATTAAACAGAAGTTCAGCCAGGCAATTCAACTGCTCAAT
This sequence comes from Protomyctophum bolini, assembly GCF_963924005.1. Taxonomy (NCBI): domain Eukaryota; kingdom Metazoa; phylum Chordata; class Actinopteri; order Myctophiformes; family Myctophidae; genus Protomyctophum; species Protomyctophum bolini. The sequence continues at coordinate 24,138,677 of NC_137863.1, forward strand.
TGAACTACAAATTCTATTTCCTAGTTGCACCCAAGGACTGTCTAAAGAGGACGCGACGCGAAGACCGCAAGGGCGCCACCATGTTGCTCACATGGTGCTCCATGGAAGGAAATAAACATGCGCAGTTGAGACCAAGGAAGCTGAACGCGGAAGTGTTGGCTGCATATAGGCCATTGCGCATGTTTCTTTCCTTCCATGGAGCATCATGGCGTCGCCCGTACAACGCCATGTTGTCTTCGCGTCTCGTCCTCTTTAGACAGTCCTTGGTTGCACCCCATGACTGACACAACCATGGGAAGACAACCAGCCCGGTGGAGATCTGCCCTCAGAGGAGTGCAAGACCAAGCAAACCAATCGGAGTGTTTTACTGGGCTAAATAAGATGTTGTTTTTTCCACCAGTCACATCCACCAGTCAAATAAAGCCTATAGTGACACTGGGATACAACGTCTCTCATTGTATTTAGGATGAGATGTTTATTGCTAGCTTGCTGAAACACCATCAGAGTAAAAGAAAAGGGTGTAACTGACCACATTCCCCATATTGAGCCAACTATAAATATTCAGTATCTCATTCCCTGCTCATCATGGTAAAGGGCAAAGTACTGTATATATCAGCTGTGAATTATGAACCTTTTGAAAAGGTCATTAACCACAAATCTTTTGATGAGTTATAGGACATGAAGCAAAAAAGGTTTTTCTCATTGAGTTCATCGATGCATATTGCGTCCCAGATTACAGTAGTGTATTAGTCATATACTGTATGTTAATGCTTCCACTAATGGTTAAGGACATCAGAACCTCAGTTGTCTACTAAAGGAACATTTTATTTGTTTTATTTTGGACAGTTTTTTCTTCATTGCATTCATTCATCTAATCTAAACCCTGTTCACATGTGTGTGCTTTACCTAGATCTGCTCCAGTTGGAAATCGTATTGATTTATGGGGCTCCCGCTGGCCAAGTGGTCCAGGTGCATGCCACATAGGCTCTGGTGTGTTCGATTCCCGTTCATGACGACCTGTCTACCTTTACTGTAATCTCTCCTCGGACTGTGTTTTAATGATCAGCTCCCTTTGACGCCTTGTGGATCAACTCAACTGAGTGTCTGTCAATGCTTATATTGCTTGAACACACATGCACGTATACACGTGTGTGGACTGGACACACCAAAAGATGTTGGTTGACATTTTATATTAATTCTCACAGTGCCAATTATCTAATTGTCTTGAGGACCATCTAGCAAATGACTCATCGTATTGAGTGGAGTTGTAACTGGTCACACTTTACAATGTTCTCTCAAGGCTGTACTTTTCTCATTGACCCGGTTCCTCACAGTCCGCTAACAGCACTTGTCTATTCACAGCATAGAGCCACTATGCAGTGAGTGGAGTGAAACTGAGGGCAAGATCAGCACTGAATTGGGTTAAATAATTTAGTTGAAGGAAAAGATAATTAATGGGCATGAAGCCAGTGGCCAAGTTAGAAGGCAGAGTAGGTGTGTGTGTGTGTGTGTGTGTGTGTGTGTGTGTGTGTGTGTGGGGGGGGGTACAGGTGGAGGGGTGACAAGACCTCATCTAAAGGCTATGAAAGATTTAACAGCAGGAGAGCACAGGAATGACAATAACTGTGACGGCACGCAACAAACCAAGTCCCCCAATTATATATCTGGAATCTTCTAGTCTGTTTACCATGCACTGCGGTGGTTGGGAAAACTACAACATGACGTCACTTTACCCCAGCACATCTCTCTGTTTTTACTAGCCGGCGGTGGTTAGGTTATAATCTAAAAGTGTGTATGCGTTCTACTCATAGACTGTAAATAAATATGGACAAAGCGTTCTCCGGGTCTGATATGGATGTAAGATGAAGCCTGTCAGTCCAATCGCCATCTTTCTAGATCCGTTTGGGCCCAGCTGGCTATTGGCTGGCCCAGACAACAAGGCGGGACTTCCCCCCTTCTTCTTCGTTGTTTTTTTATTTTGACTCGAGCGGAGGGTGGATCCCGATCATAGACTGTAACGGTAGCCACGCCCCTCAGAACATACTCGACTTTATGGTCATTTATTTAATAAATGGGACCATAATTTTCCAAAAGAATATAATGACATGAGAAATGAGACTTTAAACTAGTGACTGGAAGCAGAAAGTATTCATGACCATGTTTATTAAGGTAATACTAGTCTAGGTGAAGTTGGGCCCAAATACATGGACCTCTATGGAGCTATGGGGTTTTTTGGCCCAATGACAGCGCCACAACAGGCCATTACATGAACTTTTCAGGAAGAATGTCCTACTGGCTTCAGACACGTGGCTTCACTGCCCCCCTGGTCCTACTTCACACTCCATTCTGCCTCTACAACTGTTCATCCATCTTCATTAACCACTTTCAACCTGGCAGTTCCTATTTTTGACATCATTACAGACAATTCTTATTTTATATTTGATTATAGACTATTTTAAATGTTAATTTGAAAGAAATTGCAAAAATTGCAGATTTACAAGCTCACTACCCATATACAATGAAGGTCGTATAAAGTGGTTATAGCCTTCAATCTATCTCTCTCTTTTTTATGAGGGTCCACGGCTAAATACAGTAGGCCAGTAGGCAGGGTCATTGTCAGCTCAGTAACATTCCATATCGCTGTAGTTCTATGTAGCGTCACTAGCGTGTAAGTTATGTGTAGGGGAACATGCACTCTACCATCAAACCCTCTGCCTGACTTGACTTGGCTTGCAACAATGCACAGTGAGTTTGTCATCTTCTCTGGTAATCCCCAGGATGTTGCACGTTGTGTTGTGCACATGTCAGAATCAGAGCTCCTCAACAAAGTGAAGCTTTAACACTCTCAGCTTGTCATGAATCTCCAGATGGAAGCTTCCCAAGGTTGTTGTTTTCAGACATTTGTTTGATTCCTAGTTTATTTATTAGTGTTAACATCGGTGAGCCTCAAGAGGACAGTAGCCAGCTGTTGCGTTTTGACTTCACTCCACTGAGACTGGGGGATCGTTATCCTCCTGCTTAGCTGTCAGTGCCTGTGTGTGTGTGTGTGTGTGTGTGTGTGTGTGTGTGTGTGTGTGTGTGTGTGTGTGTGTGTGTGTGTGTGTGTGTGTGTGTGTGTGTGTGTGTGTGTGTGTGTGTGTGTGTGTGTGTGTGTGTGTGTGTGTGTGTGTGTGTGTGTGTGTGTGTGTGTGTGTGTGTGTGTGTGTGTGTGTGTGTGTTTGTGTGTGTGTGTGTGTGTCTGCGCGTGTATCTCTGTCTATCCATTTCTCTCTACCCCCACTCTCTCTACTGCTGCCCAACTCAGGATAAATGTAAAAAATGTTATATTCCACGTCCACTTAGTCTTAGAGGAAGCACTTCTCCACTCTGGCCTTCACGCTCCTCTTTGACCCCAAGGACAAATCACTTACTGAATTTGTGAAACTTTATGAAAGCCTTCAGACAATATCCAGAGAAATTCGATGTTGCATTATTAATCAGGGGTTGATAGTTCTTATCCAAATCAGAATTGAGATGTTATTCTACGCTGACTCTATAGGCTACTCTCGCTGAATAGAAATTTGTTGAGTTACTTTTCCATGCATTTTTATGAGTCATATTCCTGACTCCGCGTTTATCTTGGTGTGCTCACATATTGACCCATATTAATACGGTATCAAAATCTTGAAAGTAAGAGATGGCACTTCACATCCACACACACACACACACACACACACACACACACACACACACACACACACACTATCTCACCTGCCCGTTCTTCTTCAGGTCAGCCCACATGCTGGTGCCATCACCCCCCCTCATGAGGACGTGGTAGGTAAAGTAGTAGATGCCTGGCAGAGGGCAGGTGAACTTCCCAGTACTTGGCTCATAGTAATTCCCTACGTTGGTGACGACGTCATCAAACTTCAGCACTTCGCTTCCTTCGTGCTGTTTCCGGAGGCCAGCGTAGAAGGCAATTTTGGGACTGTAGAAGGAGGGCACGTAGCCGCCCGGCCCTGGGCCCGGGGGGCCTGGCGGCCCTGGTTTTCCAGGCTCCCCAGGAGGGCCTCTGGGCCCAGCGGGCCCAGGAAGTCCGGGGGTGCCGCGGAACCCGGGCTTGCCCCTTCGTCCCGCGAAGTCCGGGGGCTGAGGGGAGACGGAGGACAGCTCTCCCTGTGGGGGGGTGAAGGTGTCGCACACCATCTTGCAGCTGCCAAGCATCTCGTAATGGCTGCCCCCTCCTCCGGACCCACCCCCTTTCGTGGTGTGGACCAATAAGGGGATAGCCACCAGAAGAACCAGTACCATGGCCACGCCGACTCCAGCCCCGATGACACGTTTCTTGCGGCTGAGCCGTGAGGCAGCCAGCGTGAGGAAGTCTTCCTCCCCCTTGGCTGGGATGGTTGTGCCAGCCAGACTGAACTCTGGGTAGGCAGTAACTAAACAACTGAGGTGGTGGGTTGATGGCGTGGGGTCAAAGGGGAACACCACTAAGGATGTGCCAGGCAGGTCTCAGGCTAAAGTCAGTAAAAAAGTAAATTGAGGTGAATGAGAGACAGGTTTTTCCATTCCTTATAGTGCTCAATGCACTCAGTTTGTCAATAGGGTTAACCTATTGGTTTTGGTGTGGTTTCTCCTTAACACTAGTATACACACATTTGTTTGTGGTTTCTTAAATGTTTGGAGACCTTGAACTTGTAAATCAAAGACTTGTTTGTTTGTTTTTCACAAACACAACAGGTGAAATGTATGATTCCACGATTATCGTAGCACAACCTCCACTGAGTATCTTTCACTTGCTCATGCAGAGAGCTGTCAGGTGGGGTCTACAGAACTCCCACAGGAGTCCATCTCACCCATGCACCACACAGAGGAGAGGGCTGAACTGTCTCTCCAATAATGAAATCTCCGGTCCTTCCTTTTCACCTCCTTGCTTATGATTATGTTCAAGGACTTATCCGTCCATCATTTCCTTGTTGTTTGGAGAGCGTTAAATTTGATATCTCTCTGACTCCTTAATTCCACTTATGGATTAATGCATAAATATCTAACCTCTGACCAAAAAGGACAGAGACAATTGTGACTGTGTGCATTCCATTTGAAGAGCAGATGATCTTGTTGTTTTGTATTTGATGAAATGTGGAACATCTCTAATCACCGCCTCAATGCATGTATAGTCTGAAGGAAAAGGGAAGACACACACACAAAAACACAAAAACAATCACAAAATCAGCATTGATGACTGCAGGGCAGGCTACTAACAAATCATCAACCCTTATTGTTTTATTCAGTTAATAAATTATCCATAAAGATTTTGTCATGAAATATCAACATATTGAATCGATTGCACAGGCTACATGGAAATATGTATTCA
>NC_137863.1:24146532-24171532 GCF_963924005.1 Protomyctophum bolini
TTTCCAGTTACATTTCTGTGTGAACAGAACCGCGTACCATCATCCTTGCCATCTATACGTATAGGGTCGTAGGTGTATATGTTTAGGTGGAAAAACTGAATGTTTTAATATTAATGCACAGCTTGCCTTTACTTGCAGTATGTTTAATTATTTCATAGGTTCTCTGCTCAATTAAGTGCTGTATAGGCAGCTAGGCTAGACCTTGCCTCCTTACGTGGCCAGTCTCTAACATCTCTCAACCGCTCAGCTGACCTTCACATGTCTGAGTTAGTGTGATTGATACGGGTGCTTTACAGCGAGGCTTAAGGATGGAGGAAGGTTGCTGGGTTAAGTCCCAGGTGGAGCACAGCTGTTGTTCATTTACATCAGTGGTTTTCAACCCCTTCCACATCAAGGTCCATTATATATTCGACATTTTAGTTGTGTTGACTCAGCCACATATAAAAGCTATTGCCCAAGATAATGTGAACTGAACGCACATACAGATTGAGTTTGCACTCACAGTAAAGACAGCTTTGTAATTCGGGTATAAATGGATAACGAGTTAAATCGCACAGAATGAGTCATCCCCCATGTATTAATCACAATACACTTATATAGAGTACAGTATATAAAGGTAATCATCGAGCTGGAGGTCCTTTTATAGAGCAGTTATTATCGAGCAGACAGTAAACCAATCAGGCCATGAGCAGCGAGGCAACATGTGATCAGAGAGGTTACCACCCTATTAACCAGTATAGGGCAAGGGAGAGGGTCTCGGGAGAACTATCTGCACGGCAACGTGCAACAGTGTGCCAAATCAATGACCGTGGAAAACGGCTTAAGCTGACCCAAAAGCTCATAGGTCACAAACAGAGAATGAGAGAGCAGGAGGGAGAAATTGAGAAACATATGGGCAAAGATGGAGGTATTGAGGGCAATTGCAATATTGATGTCATGCATTCATGTTGTCAGACTGTCAGTGCATGTACACTGATAACTGACACTGTATAACATGGCTGTGTGTGTGTGTGTGTGTGTGTGTGTGTGTGTGTGTGTGTGTGTGTGTGTGTGTGTGTGTGTGTGTGTGTGTGTGTGTGTGTGTGTGTGTGTGTGTGCATGAGTGCGACGTGCGTGCATGGTGTATCAGTCTGCATGCATTCCCCACACACACATCTGCACATGTTACACTGTCTGTGTGCAGATCTGATTATGGTCCTTGATTGCAAGTGACAGTGTGCAGATTGAGTTGCACAGCCTCTCTAATTCTCTCTATTAATGAGTAACGCTCCACACTGCTGCCCCGGACCCCATCTATTAATCACAATTTGTCATCTGTCCTGTGCTCTCCACATTCTACCTCCCTTCCTCTTCCTTCCATCCCTTCTTCCCTCCTGGTAGCAAGTCCCCCCCCCCCCCCCCCCCCCCCACCCCACCCCCCTCCCCGGCCCTTATTCACCAGTGTTCCACCTAGTCCTCACTCCTCCATCCCACTGACTGTACACACTGTAGTGTAGTGTACAGTACAGTACACACATAGTACAGTGTACAGCACGCACTTCACAGAAAATCTGAACCTGAACATTACCTTTATACCTTTGCCCTTCCCTGCACCCTGCACAGCACCCTGCCCTGCACATTCACGTCACCTGCACATTCACGTCACCCTGCACATTCATGTCACCCTGCACATTCACGTCACCCTGCACATTCACGTCACCCTGCACATTCACGTCACCCTGCACATTCACGTCACCCTGCACATTCCCTGCACATTCACGTCACCCTGCACATTCACATCACCCTGCACATTCACGTCACCCTGCACATTCACGTCATCCTGCACATTCACGTCATCCTGCACATTCACGTCACCCTGCACATTCACGTCATCTTGCACATTCACGTCATCCTGCACATTCACGTCATCCTGCACATTCACGTCACCCTGCACATTCACGTCATCCTGCACATTCACGTCATCCTGCACATTCACGTCACCCTGCACATTCCCTGCACATTCACGTCATCCTGCACATTCACGTCACCCTGCACATTCACGTCACCCTGCACATTCCCTGCACATTCACGTCATCCTGCACATTCACGTCATCCTGCACATTCACGTCACCCTGCACATTCACGTCACCCTGCACATTCCCTGCACATTCACGTCATCCTGCACATTCACGTCATCCTTCACATTCACGTCACCCTGCACATTCCCTGCACATTCACGTCACCCTGCACATTCCCTGCACATTCCCTGCACATTCACGTCACCCTGCACATTCCCTGCACATTCACGTCACCCTGCACATTCCCTGCACATTCACATCACCCTGCACATTCACGTCACCCTGCACATTCCCTGCACATTCACGTCACCCTGCACATTCCCTGCACATTCCCTGCACATTCACGTCACCCTGCACATTCCCTGCACATTCACGTCACCCTGCACATTCACGTCACCCTGCACATTCCCTGCACATTCACGTCACCCTGCACATTCACATCACCCTGCACATTCACGTCACCCTGCACATTCACATCACCCTGCACATTCACGTCACCCTGCACATTCACATCACCCTGCACATTCACGTCACCCTGCACATTCACGTCACCCTGCACATTCACGTCACCCTGCACATTCACATCACCCTGCACATTCACGTCACCCTGCACATTCACGTGACCCTGCACATTCATGTCACCCTGCACATTCACATCACCCTGCACATTCACGTCACCCTGCACATTCACATCACCCTGCACATTCACGTCACCCTGCACATTCACATCACCCTGCACATTCACGTCACCCTGCACATTCACGTGACCCTGCACATTCATGTCACCCTGCACATTCCCTGCACATTCACATCACCCTGCACATTCACGTCACCCTGCACATTCCCTGCACATTCACGTCACCCTGCACATTCACGTCACCCTGCACATTCACGTCACCTGCACATTCACGTCACCCTGCACATTCACGTCACCCTGCACATTTACGTCACCCTGCACATTCACGTCACCCTGCACATTCACGTCACCCTGCACATTCACGTCACCCTGCACATTCACGTCACCTGCACATTCACGTCACCCTGCACATTCACGTCGCCCTGCACATTTACGTCACCCTGCACATTCACGTCACCCTGCACATTCACGTCACCCTGCACATTCACGTCACCCTGCACATTCACGTCACCCTGCACATATTCACGTCAACCTGCACATTCACGTCACCCTGCACATTCACGTCACCCTGCACATTCACGTCACCCTGCACATTCACGTCACCCTGCACATTCACGTCACCCTGCACATTCACGTCACCCTGCACATTCCCTGCACATTCACGTCACCCTGCACATTCACGTCACCCTGCACATTCACGTCACCCTGCACATTCACGTCACCCTGCACATTCCCTGCACATTCACTTCACCCTGTATATTCCCTACACATTCACGTCACAATGCAAATATTCCCTGCATCCACTCTGCACGCAACAAGAGATGTGGAATAGAAGTAAAAGTATTGGAAAAAATTGCACCCGTGTGAAGTGAGGGGCGCTCTAAACATCGTACATCATCATGATGTGACGTAACATGTCGATTTTCTCGGACACATATGATGTAAATTCTCCTTTCATTGTCAAGGGCATTTACTGTTTGTGTTGGCACAAAAAGCCGATTTGCTCAGACACATACAGTATGACGTAAATTCTCCTTTCATTGTCAATGGCAAATGACACGAGTTATGACAAAAAGCTGTATATATATGAGGAGCTAGCGCCCCTCAAAAATTGGAAATATTCAAATAAAGTACAAATACCTCAAAATGGTACTTCAGTACTTAAGTAAATGTACTTAGTTCCTTTCCACCATGCACTGCTCCTCTTTGGCCTGCTTCTCTTCAGCCTGTGTGTCTGTCTTATACACTCTTTGTGCTCATCCCTGTGCTCCCTTTTCACCACTGCATGGTCAAGCATACTGAGAGGCAACTAAACCCCCAAGTTTCACATTCTCATTCTGTTAACACCCCAAGGTTAAGTAAGCCCCTCTCATCAGTGTCACATTGATTTTATTTTTTATTCCACACAAATTCATACATATTCTAAAAAATAAATAAAGATTTAAACATTGTATTCATAAATCCCATGCCTTGAGATCTCTGCACACAACAAGACATTATTGCAGGTATATTTGTCCTTGACTAAGTTTTGCCAAGAGGATGGTTTGATCCGTTTTGATACAATACTGATGCATGAGCTGCAGTAATTGATTGAATACTTTTAACAGTTTGCAAAGACAAGCACAGCCAGGAGAGTACAGTTCTATACAAGGTCGTTTTTTAAAGGTAGGATTTTAAACCCAAGAAAGCACTGCTTTTTTCATTTGGGTCCACTCCTTTGTAGGCTACTCGATTCATCAATTCAATTCACTCAATTTCATCAGGGGGTCTGGGACCCCTAGGAGGTCCCCAGAGTTACTACAGGGGTCTGTCAAATGTTTGTGTGAGAATGTTGGAGAGGAACATTCTGTTTTACATTAACAACCAGCATCCCTATTCTGAGGGGAACATTGTCAGAAAAGCAGATAGCTCATGATGTCTACATTTTGAAAGTATGTTTGGCAAAGAGATTGATGTAAAAAAAGGTAGAAAAAAAGAGTAAAGTCAAGTTTAAGTGGTTAACTATCTGTACATATTCATTAGCATGCATTCAACATAAAAGATGATGTGTGACCAACCAAAAAAATATAAATTTGAATATTTGATGATAAAAAACACTGATGTGTGCTGTGAAACAAGTCTATATGAAGCAATCTATGAAATCTATTAAAAAGTTTAATCTAACTCATAACACTGACCCTACTGTAATTTGTTTTTATTTATTTTATTTTATTTTTCTTTCTTTTTTTGTGTGTATTGTTTATTTTTTATTTATTAATCCTTTATATATCTGAATATGTATTTGTATGTGCCTTTATTTTAATTGTTAATTGTACGAGATACCAGGGTTATGGCTCTGGGGGGTGAGAGGGCTAAAATACATTTTTTTTAATGTTATCTTTATTTGACTCATGTGTGACATTTTTTATAAATAAAAGTTTAATCTGCAGCCCAACTTTATTGCAATTAATTCACCCGTATATTTCTTTCAAACTGTATATAGGCGCAGAACACATTATTTAGCAACAAAGTGACAAAACTTATGGCATAAGTTTAACTTGTGGCATCAACTTATATAAATAAAATCAACAATATGAACCGTTTTAATGCAAAATACTTGCAGTTGATGATATTTTTCTTTTGTTTATTAATCATGCCCCCCTGTGTTTAAAGGCCTTTAGAGTTAAATTAGCACTCAACATGTAGAGTATATTAATATGTAGTAATATTGTACCGACTTTTGGGCGGAAAGTGTGAGTAATTTTCGTTATCCATTGATCCAAATCTGCAGAGCGATTGGTTAAGAAGCACGCGCATGCATGTGCAGTTTTTATTTTGGTTTCAATTAATTCTTTTCCTTTTAGTTTTATATAAAATCCCTTACAAGATTGCTTTCAAAATAGAAAAAAACAATCAAACAATAAAATGATCTTTCAACAATGGTCAGGGATAACCACTGCCAGCCTACAGAAAGAAACTTTTTGGTAGAGAACGTAAACTTGCATTTGTAATGATTATATATGCCTTATAGGCACGTGAAATGGTGCATTTATATAGCGCCAAAGTGCTTTACATAGATTGTGCATTGCATTCACCCATTGACACACACATTCATACACCGATGGCGGCGGAAACCATGCAAGGCACCAACCAGCACATCAGGAGCAATTAGGGGTTCAGTGTCTTGCTCAAGGACACTTCAAGACTAACTCTGGGGGAGCCCGGGTTCGAACTGGCAACCTTGCGGTTACCATCCGGCCACTCACCCCTGAGCCACTGCAGCCACATAACCAGACAGTGGCCTTGTGGTTAGAGTGTCCGCCCTGAAACTGCAGGTCGAGGTGGGATTGGGGGTCAAATCAACTAATCAAATGATTCCCGAGTGCGGCACGGCTGCAGTTCACCACTCCTTGGCTGCGGCTCACCACTCCAAGAGATGTGTCAAATGCAGAGAACAAATTTCACTGAGCGTCATGTAAGCAGCAGAATAATACTAGGCCAGCTACCTGCATGACTGTTTACGTGTTTATACACTGAGGTTGTAGTGAGAACATTCTCGGGTTATGCAAAGCATAACAAAGCAGCAAGGTAGACGGCGTCATCGCTTTGTTCTAGGTGCCCTGGGCAGCCCTACCGCCAGCTCACCACTGCCCTGGGCAGCCCTACCGCCAGCTCACCACTGGGCCCTGGGCAGCCCTACTGCCAGCTCACCACTGCCCTGGGCAGCCCTACTGCCAGCTCACCACTGCCCTGGGCAGCCCTACCGCCAGCTCACCACTGCCCTGGGCAGCCCTACTGCCAGCTCACCACTGCCCTGGGCAGCCCTACTGCCAGCTCACCACTGCCCTGGGCAGCCCTACTGCCAGCTCACCACTGCCCTGGGCAGCCCTACTGCCAGCTCACCACTGCCCTGGGCAGCCCTACTGCCAGCTCACCACTGCCCTGGGCAGCCCTACCGCCAGCTCACCACTGCCAGGCATGAAATATGCTGTCCCAGAAGAGAGAGACAGTGTCCATGCACTAATTTCCACTCATGCACACACACACACACACACACACACACACACACACACACACACACACACACACACACCACATCAGTGGAGGACAAGTGTGTGGTGAATAATTTAGCAGTGGTGTTCCTCTCTGCTCCTCAGAGGTCACGACCTCTTTAAACGATGACAGGAGATGGATCTGCTAACCTCCTCCCAGTGGTTCCTTCCCAGTATGTCTAATTTACTGGGACGAAGAAAGAAAGAAAGAAAGAAAGAAAGAAAGAAGGAAGGAAGAGAGGAAGCAAGGAAGCAAGGACGGACGGACGGACGGACGGACGGACGGACGGACGGACGGACGGACGGACGGACGACACAAGGACGAGTCTGGGTGCCAGAATCAAGCCTCCCATTCAGTGTACAAAACACAGCTCTCTCTTTTCCAGGTTTTACAACGGTTATCTCCTTGTTGGAAAATCGGTGCAATGGAGTTGATTTCAGTGGTGGAAACTAATTATGCAGTTTCGGCTATTTTCAGATGTCTATTGTTTTGTAATATTAATACAAATCTATTAAGTAACTATAGTAACTAAAGTTTTCAAATTATTGTAGTGGAGTAAAAGTACAATATTTGCCTCTTAGATGTAGTTGAGTAGAAGTAAAAGTATTGTAAATTGGAAAAAAGTCAAGTAAACTAGGGTACAAGTACTTCAAAATTGTAAGTACACTGCCCTACAAAGGCAATAAAGTGCAGTCTACGGAGAAAAAATAGCTGATATTGGGTTTAAAAGTGTTTCAACTGGTCAGCCAGTTGAAACACAACAATCAAATTGTTCTTGAGGTAATTGTTCATCCCCCAAATTCACGAAGGTTAATTTAACCTTTGGGATATTAAGTCGGTGTGTCCAAAAACATATTTACTGTACTTTGGCTTTGTAGGGCATGCAGTAGCCTACTTGAGTAAATATACTACTATAGCTACTTTCCACCACTGGCTGAGTTCAACGTAGTACGGAGCAGAATGCAGAAGGAGAAAGAAAAAAAGGACAAACAAAAGGGAACACAGCAACCCGTGACGAGGGACAGAGAGACAGCCGGGGTGGAGGGGAGAGCGAGGGATAGAGAGACAGCCGGGGTGGAGGGGAGAGCGAGGGATCATCCAGCAAGGATGACAGGAGCAACGGAGAGAGGAGAGAGAAAGGAGGGAGGGAGAGTGAAGCGAGACATCAATGACCCTCTTTTAGCTCTTAAACCAATGCTGTCCACGCCATCGCATCACTCAGAGACAAGACCACCCCCCCTACACCCCACATACTGCGACATGAACATGACAGCAGCTGTCTCGTGCACAGGACCATCTTCACCAACGCTTGTACGTGCACATGCACGTGATGTCATCTGTAAAATCATATGTAAAATCTTAGTTTTACTTTGAGAAAAACGTTGAAAATCTTATCTACGTATGAAAATCAGTGAGTGAGTTGAAACTGGCTTGCACACAATCTGCACACAAATATCTGACCCTGCACAACTAATAGATCCCATCATGCAGTTTAGGCCTACAGGTCAAAAATGAGTTAACGTTAATGTTAACTTAACTAACATTCACAAGTCAGATCTGGAATGGTTCTGTAATTACAAAAATATTGCATATCAAGTCGAGTTTAGTCGGAATTTGTGGAGACAAATTAAATAAAATGTAGGAAGTAACTGACAATAAAATAAAATAAAAAAGCGTCTAGTTTCTTCTTTAGGTCTGTGTACAAGTCAAATAAAATGTTGGTGGAGTACTTTGTTGGGTATATGAATTCAAACCGTCATCATGGTCATGTCACTGCATATATGGGACCAACCGACTTCAAACTCGGCGATCCCACTAATATGCCCATAGGCATATTTAGATATCCAGTTGCCCAGTACTGCCAATCCAGCCGATATGCCCATATCTCCATCTATGGGCATAAAAGGGACAAGGACAGATACAGAGATCATAATGGGCACGAAAGGGACACAGATAGACGGGTACAACAGGTCCTCTGAGAAAGCTGACACTATGACTGAGACATATTGGTCGGATCAGCAGTGTAGCGTACAGTTGGTGTGAGGACCACATAGCAGCCCGAACTCTAGTTCCAGTTCCAAAACTGTTGAGTTGATCTAAAGAAGTAAACCCGATTTTATAGATTTTCTCGGGCGGTCCGTCACACACACCGGCCCGGCCTTCCAGCTGCCTATCTCTTGGTACGAGCAGCAGGCTCCATTCAAAACATTACTTCCGGTGCTACAAATGTCTATCTACATCCTTTAAGTAGACTTAGAAATCAAACCAATGTTTAATAATCATTACAAGTTGCTCTTATTTTGAAGAGGAAGAGGAAGTCTGTTTCGGTTGAAGCCAAGCTTTATTTTTTAATTACTTATCTTTACACAGAAACATTACTTGTGACTTATTTTTACATTTTTACATAATGTGTGCATCGTTTAAATGCTTATTTTTTGTTTTAATGTGCATATTATATTATTTTTTCAATACTCTTATTTTGAAGAGTCGTCCACCGGAAGTCTTATATTTGCTAGCTTAGATTAGCAAAAAATCAGTGCCGCCAAGGGTTTATGAGAAGTTGTTATGATGCCCTCAACTAACCAAGTAGTAAACAAGAACCCACGTGGATTAAATACAAGCTTTAAGCCAAAGTTCATATATTTACAATATGAAAACCATGCATATGTGACTGAAACAATGTACACACTTTGGAAGTATGTTAAACATGGAACCAGTCGGCAGCGTAAGAAGGTAAGTTGGCCTTTAGTTCATTCATTTGTTTTAGTCTCATGCTGGCTCACGGTGGTAAAAACATTATCAACAGCTGCCCACAAATACATTAACAGGTAGTACTGTTACGTGTCACTGCCTGCAAGAATGTGATGTTATTAAATTGAAGTTCACCTAGCCTGCTTATATCATGCCCTTTAATAGTGCTTAGTGCTTAATTGGAACTGTTTGGCCGCCGTGCCAGTTCTTATAAACATTTTGAGTTCATTAGTTGAAGTAGGTCCGCTCCGCTGTGCACTGTAGGTGCTGATGAAACTCTCAAATGGTTTAAATGAGTGTGAGAGAACTGCAGTAGCCGAGGCTAGTTGTGGAGATGTGTTTAAGTGATGTAACGGTAAGCTTTGATGGGTTATTATATCTATATATATATATACTAGAATTTCGTGCGCGCTACGCGCGCACTCATCCCAGAGCGACTTTGCCACGCACTATGGGAAGAAATAAATGGCGGGAGTTGACTCCACATGTAGTAACGAATGGGTTATTGGAAATGTACCATTGTTTTGTCCTGAATATTTCCACAGCCTAAGTACTAAAGGATTGTGACTGTGGGACAGACATACAGTCTGACATACAATAGGCTACACGTGTGCACAGTGAATAAACAATGACCTATATGCCCAGAGTTCTTAAATTAACATAGTTGGATTTTAACAGAAAGACAATGCCATAAATCAGTCAAAGTAAGTGACAGACTCAACAGTAGCACACAGCATGCAAGGCAGCGATGCATGCATGCAAACATGTTTGTCCAGCTGAGATTTAGTGTCTCCATCTCTCTGTGGAAGAGGTTGCACATGACCTGTACGGCCACACTGAGGCGCTCCAACACAAACACAGACACAAAACAACACCACGCTGTTTGTCCAGTTGACCCAAATCAACACCAATACCTAGCCTGTTTGTCCAAAACACAGTATCTGCTGGCCACGTGTCTACTTCGCCACAACCTAATGTTAGTAACAAATGTAGGGGAGAGCCGCCAAGGTTGTAACGCTTCACGGTTGTAACATGGACGTTATATCTTGATTGGTCAACGCCACCATGACGCCATCGCGTCAGTATGTGTACAGCAACGTACTCTACGTGGCCAGGAGTTTGAAGTTTGAAGTGTTTACCTTCAAAATGCGTCTAATTTTACACCTGGAGTATATGTGTGGTACAATTTTTGTCTTTGGTGTTGGTGAATAAAAATCCACATGGATGTGTTCATGCTTATGTTCTTCATTAGTTTGCATCGTGTTTAGACGGAATTCACGTTCATTCTGGTCTGTAAGCAACTGCAAAGAAAACTTGCAAAAGCGGGTCATTTGTAACATGTGTTACAAATGGTCCGCTTCCATTCAATGCCATTATATGTAATATTTACATATTTGACATATTGGCCAATATTATATGTTCTGAAATGGTATTGTATCGTGTAGTGTATTCTGAAATTAGTTTAGGGTTGTATAACGTTGTACAACTCAATCAATCAAACGTTTGTTTAATCAATGTATTGCCCCATTGAAAAAAAAGAAATGGCCAAACTGGTACTGGTACACCCGATACTATTTAATATTTCCCTTATGTTTGATACATTTTCTTATCACATCCATGGTATAAAAACAATGCTAAGGAGTTGCTTCAATGAAATGTAATTGCTTTAAGCTGAGAACGATATGTTTAATGGTGTTTTTTAGCGTTGTTACATTTATCATGCATGCCGTTACAATTGATCCGATATGCGCAGCAAATGTAACACTGAAACAGCGTCCACGTTCGGTTGAATAACTCCCGACCTGTTTTATCAAAAAAATAACTTGAAGTGGTTTATGGTAGCTGACATGTGTAGGTCCGTTGCCTGAAAATATTACATGTGTAGCTAAACGGATCTCTGAGTAAAAGAATGAAACGTGCAAAATGTTACATCCTTGGCGGCTCTCCCCTATTAGTTTACTCACAGCACAGCACCGTCACTCCTGTCAGTTATTTCGTCCTAATAACTTGAAGTGGTTTATGGTAGCTGACATGTGTAGGTCCGTTGCCTGGAAATATTACATGTGTAGCTAAAGGGATCTCTGAGTAAAAAAATGGAACGTGCAAAATATGTTCTAAAATTGTATTGTATTGTGTAGTGTATTCTAAAATTAGTTTAGGGTTGTATAACGTTGTACAACTCAATCAATCAAACGTTTGTTTAATCAATGTATTGCCCCATTGAAAAAAAAGAAATGGCCAAACTGGTACACCCGATCCTATTTAATATTTCCCTTATGTTTGATACATTATCTTATCACATCCATGGTATGAAAACAATGCTAAGGAGTTGCTTCAATGAAATGTAATAGCTTTAAGGTGAAAACGATATGTTTAATGGTGTTTTTTAGCGTTGTTACATTTATCATGCATGCCGTTACAATTATTCCGATATGCGCAGCAAATGTAACACTGAAACAGCGTCCACGTTCGGTTTAATAACTCCCGAGCTGTTGTGTGTATTGCGTGGTGAAAAGGCCGTGTGTTTGTGTTGTAAACAACTCATGTTATGTCTGCGCACACTGTATGTTGCTATGGCTGATGACGTTAGCATGTGTGCTATCAGGCAAAAGCTGAGATAGATATGCAACTACTACTGGGGAAAATGCCATACAAAACACAACACCTAATTTCGGAATGTTATTGTGACCTATTGAGCACAATCAGACCATCATGATTTGCTTGCTGGACCTATAATTAATTTATTAGCATTAAATGTCCACTCGCCCATCCAAAAGAAAAGCAAGATGGCTGCGACAGATTGTGAGCGCGACGGACTACGGAGGCCAGGAGGAGCAGAGCTGGTGACGTAAGAGGCAGGCAGTGTTGCCAGGTTTGCGAATTGTAAGCGAGTTGCAGTGTATGCAAGTAGCGTGGTTAAATTCCTTGTTTCTCGGCGTGTTGTGGCACCCGTTTATCTGCTGGCTCGATCGTGATTTTCATAAAAGTAATATTTGCAGAGTAAATAAGAAACTTGAACGGCTAAAAAATAGGCTATGTCAGTTCGGGGAGGGTGGCGAATTTATTTTGCATATAGAGATGTGTGGTAAAAGTGTGGTTCGGTCGGAGATAGAGCATGAAGAATGAGTATGGGTACACCTTTTCACTTGTATATATAGATATATGTCTTAATGACTGTTGGTAGGGCGTTCCACATTTTGGTGGCATAGGAGCGAAAATAATTTAGTCCCTTGTTTGTGCCGAATCTTGGTTGTACATGGTTCGTTGCACTCCCTCTGGGTGTGGACTTCGTTAACATTAAGGAGGTATCTTGGTGGTGTATCGAATCTTGTGGACCAGACCCATTGCAAGATGCTGTACTCTGTCGTCGACCCTAAGCCATTCCAGCCTGTTAAAGTGGGCAGGAGTGAGGTAGGTGGGTTCGGGGGGTGAGGCCAAGTATAGGAGCCTGACCAGTTTGTTTTGGGAGGTCTGGAGCCTTGTTTTAAGGGCCTTTGAGGTGCTGTGGTACCAGGAGGTGCATGCATAGTCAAAGAAACCTTGTACGAGGGCTCCTGTTAAGGTCTCCAAGGTGTTTTTGTTGACCAGTGAGGAGATCCTGTAAAGGAATCTTGTTCTTTGGTTGACTTTTTTGATTACGTTGGTGGCCATTTTATCACCGGAAAGATTAGCCTCCAGGATGGAACCTAGGTAGGTAATTTCATCTTTACGTGAAGCTGCGAGAAGACAATGGCGTTCTGTATTGACATTGTTATGGTCCTACATTTTCCTTGTTGTACTCCTAATTAGATTTATCTCATTAGGCCAGCAGCACACTGTGGCCACTGCTGTGTTAAGTGGTCGGGTGGTGTGTGTGCTTTTCCAGAGCATGTTTATTTTAATGATCAATCAATTGTGTTCCAGTTTAGAACAACGGTGGCACAGTTGGTAGTGCTGTCGCCTGGGTTCGATTCCCGCTCGCGGCACTGTGGGTGCTGGCGGCGTGTTTCCTCCTCCACGTCATCAGTGCCCATACCCGAAGGCGGGGTTGGCCGAAAGGGCCTTTCTGTGTGGAGTTTGCATGTTCTCCCCGTGTCCCCTAGGGTAGGTACCCTCACACAAACATGCAGTAATCCTGGTCTCTAAACTGCCTCCCCCTGGCCAGCCGGGGCGCCTGATGGAGGGGAAAGGAACTGGTTGGAATAACGTGTTCCTTCCACGCGCTACGTCCAACCAGGGAAACTCCCCCCTGTCAGGTGTAAAGGAGCAACTTGGACACTCAGGCATGAAGGGAGCATGAGTTAAGTCCGTTGCTCTCCCCAGGTTGGCAGAGGGTGTGTAGAGCCCAGGATCACAGTAGATGATTGGCACAGGGGTGAAAAATGGGTTACAAAATCGTGGGATAAAAAATATATAAAAAAACGGAATTAACATTGTATACTTTAAGACAGGTATTATTTATTGGTATCACTGAACACATTTCTCAAAGTTGTCACAGTTTCAGTCATATTTAAATGTTAAACCTTATAGTGTTCACTGTTTAGCCAATTATTTGGCGGCCCACTTAAAAAATATATATATATATCCTCGAGGCCCAACAGCTTGAAAATCGCTGTTATAAAACATGCTAGACGATGTCATGGGAAAAGTCAGTAATTGGACACCACGTTTTCATATATGATAAAATGCACCTACGTGCATGCTGTACAGCCAGTGGTACATTGTTAATTGAAATGGATATCTTTTTCCTCCTCACTGTGATTTCCAACCGAAAACCCTGTAATGATTTGCAGGCCAGCGCGCGCGCACGCACGCGCGCGCACACACACACACACACACACACACACACACACACACACACACACACACACACACACACACACTGATCTATCCATCTGTGTCCTTAACATGCTGCCACAGCCTGTCTGGTGCTGCTGGGTAAACAAGAGCCCTGGACACAATTACAGTAACAAACCTCGCCCCCACAATCGTTTTTCCCCCCTCCTCCCACACATCAGGCTCGCCCAGTCTCCATTCCTCTCGCACCTCCATCTTTACTTTTTGTTATGTCTCTGTCTGTGTTCACACACCACACACTAGTGAGTTGGCCTCATTTGTTTTTATCTGTCTCACTAACGACCGCGCTCATTTAGCCTCTGCTGCCTGGAGAGGGCAAGTTACAGTAGACACATGTAAACAAACAATTCTAGACATTTCTCATACAGAAACGATATAATGGCTGAGAAACAGTTGAAGGGAATTCAAGAAATTAATATATGAAACTAATGTAAATCGCGTGACTGCATTTGTTTCACCCTGTGACGTTTCTTTAATTCATTAATTCACCACTACACTGGTGGTAGTAGTAGTAGTATTAGTACTAGTAGTAGTAGCAGTGCCTTCATTTGTTATCTTTGAAAACAGACCAAAAAGGTATAGGCTGAAGGCTTATAGCTTTATAACTACCATAGGTAAGAAACGACAACAAAACAACAACAAAGACAGACGGACAGACGGACGGACGGACGGACGGACGGACGGACGGACGGACGGACGGACGGACGCAAGGTCAAAACAGCCACACATTGGTAGTGGCGTCTGCTAAATGCCTGAATTGTAAATTGTACCATTCCTCAGAATAATTTAATGTTTGTTTAATTATTACTTGATGAGAAAAGCGATTTCACTATAGAAGCTGTTAGCAAATGGTGATTTTTATTTTTACTGCCATCTTTGTCGTCAGCTGCAGCTCATATACAGTATTGTATCTCGGCCTGGGCATGTTTGGTAAAAGTGTGTGTTTGTTGTCTCATCAAACAGTGCATTTTGATACAGTAGAGTAGATCATCTATCATTCATGTTCATACATAGACTATAAAATTCTGTGTTAATCTAACTCAGTTTGCTGCAAACACAATTGTTCATATACTGTCTGACCCCCACAGGTTCACATTCTTGTCTTTGCTTCTACTGTGTAAAGCCTATCTGTACTTTTAAGAACTATATCCTTAAGATGGTTGAAGCTCATTTTGTCTAAAGGGTGTGGAGGGGGTTGAAAGATCGGTAGAAACAGTGGAGACAAGAGAGCCATGCAGGATTTTAAGGATATATTGAAGTCGCTTTACAGCGTGATGTATTATGCTCCACATTCATAGGCAACACAGTCAATCTCAGTTGACCAAAGTTACTCCCTCTCTCCTTTTCTCTCCATCTGTCTTCGGTCTTCTACTCTTTTTGCAGAATAATGAGTTTGCATTACGGTAACTTTGTTTCCGTAAAAAGGGCTTTATAGTCATAATCATTTAGTCACTCCCTCTCCCTCTCTCTTTCTCCTCATTTTTTTAGATGGTTCAAATCATAGCAAAGCAATCCAATGTTTAGTGTCAAATATATTTTCCAATCTGCTGCATCTTGTAGCAAAACATAGTATGATTAGAGGCAACCTTAAACATTAGGCAAAGGTAGGGAACCGACTTCGGCCAAGGGCTCTCAAGGGATTCTTAAAAATACAAATTGATATACATACTGTACATCTAGTCATCTACAGAAGGTATGCCCACTAGCGGCAGCGGCAGGGCTATAAGGATGGTAATGTCGGTCGGTTGGACAGGTGGTCTGTCAGTGACTATATTAGAATAACTATCATTCTCAGCGGTGTCACTAGGCCCTGAAGAACTGAGAGAGAGTGGGATGTGTAATGTGCAGAGTGCAGACTGAACAGAGGTAATGTTACCTAAGTGAGCAGAAAAAGAGGAAGAAGAGGAAGAGAATCAAGTTTATTTCCAACGCCGGAAAAAGTACACAGCTGAGTGCTGACTACTATGCCAGCACTACTAGAACTAGAAGACGATGAGAATTGATATTGAGGGGGGGGGGCATATTGTACATGTCCTTGTCTGGCTACATGCACTTGTTGTGAAATTAGGCTCTTTTAGCACCTACTGTGTCTGCGCTGCTAGGTACTTTTAGAATCAGATAGGAGCTGAATTATTCATGACTGGTCTTCTATAGCTCCATTCACGTGTTTTAAATATTGGCTATAGTGTAGATCATGAAGCCATTAATCATTCATTGCTGGTGATTAAACTCTGCTGTTAATTAATTGACCCTTATCTTCTCACAGTAATATGGAGGATAATGGCTGCTCCTTGACCTGGCCTCTACAAACCACTGTCTTACCATGAAAAAATCCTTTACTGTAAGCAGACAGTGACAAACCTCACTGGTGTTGGACTGGGAGGCAGTCAATGAGGTACAGTGTGTGACCAGAATGCTCGCCTCAAAACACCCTCCCCCTCTTTTTTTCCCCCATGTCGACCGGTTCTTGTATTATATTGTATTTGTTTTTAACGAAGACAAGGTTAGAAATAAGTTTAGGTTTAGGCATAGTTTACTGACTTTACTTTTAGGAATACCAGGTATAGATCGGCTCAGAGTTCGCCAGAATTGAACCCAGGGCGACTGTAGTTTGAGGCGAGCGTTTCTGGTACATTCACATGTACTGTGTGTGTATTTCGTATAATGTCTATATATGTGTTGTGTATATTATTCAAAGTATGCCTCGATGGTTTATTTATTTGACAGAATATAAAGCTTTTATCACTCTAACATTTGTTTTTGAACTAAATAAACAAATGTTGACATCACTTTCCAAATTACAGTACTGTATAAGTGGATACAACACATTCTACACCCTCCCCCCCCCCCTCTGTGTGTGTGTGTGTGTGTGTGTGTGTGTGTGTGTGTGTGTGTGTGTGTGTGTGTGTGTGTGTGTGTGTGTGTGTGTGTGTGTGTGTAATTGCCGTGACGAGACAAGATGTTGAGGACTCACCAGTGCGTGTCGTCAGAGTGCTTGAACGCTCCACGGACGGCCCAGAGAGAGGAGGGATGAAGGAGAGACAGAAGGGGTAGAGAGAGAGACGGGAGGCAAAGAAAGGAATAATGATGAAGGAGCACGTTGGCAAAAAATATATAAACTGTTGCGAAAACGCTTACAAAGACATGAGAGTTGATTTAGTGTGATGTTACATGTGTGTTTAGGGTGTTTGAAAGGGCAAGTTATATTGGCTGGTGAACATTTGATTGAGCTGGCCAGCATTATAGTTAAAGTCCAAAATCCAAAAGTGCAAAATTGGATCGTACAGTATGGGTAATGTATGTATCATGTATCTTTTGTCCTACAGATTTGAACTGTATAGTATCACTTTCTCTTTCTGTGTGTGTGTGTGTGTGTGTGTGTGTGTGTGTGTGTGTGTGTGTGTGTGTGTGTGTGTGTGTGTGTGTGTGTGTGTGTGTGTGTGTGTGTGTGTGTGTGTGTGTGTGTGTGTGTGTGTGTGTGTGTGTGTGTGCGTGCGTGCGTGCGTGCGTGCGTGCGTGCGTGCGTGATTGTGTGTTTTGTTCATCTATATGAGAAAGAAACGAGGGAGGGTAAAAGAAAGAGAAGATTGGAGTGGGTAGGAGAGACGATGTCTCAGAGGAAGTCTGTGTTGTCAAGTGAGGAGCTTTTTTTAAATTCCATGTGCCAACTAACGCAACAAGAGGTACATACTTTGATACAGTCTATGCACAGCACAGGCCTTTGTTTTGCCTCTCGTTCTCCTCTCGTTCTCCTACCTACGTTATCATATCACAGTTACAGTAATTAGACATTTAAACAGTATCCTACACAAACATTCAGCATTCAGACTGAAGTTTTAGATTTTTGGCATGGTGTTATGGGCATAAGGTTTTCAAAAACCATCGCAAACGAGTTGGGCTCGCCCCCTAGTGGTCTGTTTGCAATGAATCTAATTAAATGGGTTCAAAATAATCAATCAAAATAATTGATACAAGAGATTTTCCAATGGATTCTATTAGTATTGGGTATGCTAAATAACTGATCTGGGGAAAAATAACTTATAGAAAGCAATCGTTTTCAAGATGGCGTCCACGATGGCTGCAGTGAGCTTAAAATGCCTATAAACTGGGATTTAATACATCAAAAAATTATAACAATTATGCACTTTTGATTTGATTTATGGCATCGTAGGTATTAGGCCTGTCAAAAAAAATCGATTCGAGTTAGAATCGCGATTCTAATGCCGTCCGATTCAGAATCGATTCTCATTTTCCAAAAATCGATTTTTCCAAAAAAAAAAAAAAAAAAAAAAAAAAATCTTTTTTTTTTTTCTTTCACAAATGTACCTGTGCATGCAATGCATTATGGCCTGGGTTTCTGCATAGTGCATTTACTACCAGCTAAGCTAAGCCTGCCAATTGTATTTATTTTACACCTGTTTTAATACTAATGTATTGTTCTGGTATTGAGTGAGAAGAGATTTTGTAACTTTTGTACTGGTTCAAATTTAACCTTTGTGTGTTTAAATCATTCAGTTGATAAAACCTTTACAATTATACAAGCTTTTTACTAAATGTACTCTGCTTTCATGCCAGAAGACTGGAGTAGATCATGCTAAAATTCTATTTAACCCCCTTGCCGCGATTGCCGAAAGTCTTCGGCAATTGAAGCCTAATTTTGATATTAACACTTGCCGCCATTGCCGTAGCCCTTCGGCAATTGTTGTTTTATAGTGCATTTGATCGATCGAGCCATAATGCTACTTACGTTAGCCGGTTAGCTAGCTGTGTTGTTAGCACAGCATTGGATCGTTCATCTTAGATCTTCGTCACCATAAGAATCCATTCTATCCGTTTCTTTCAATCGCCTGTATCTCATATTCCTTGTCCCAGATGGCATTTTTGGTCAAAACAGCGTTTCTTTGACGGCACGAGCCGACGTTGTGGAGGGCTAAAGTGTACGGGCAATGACGCGATCATGTAAACAAAGGTTGTCATGGCAACATAAAGCTGGCAGGAATAAGCCAACTTCCGGTTAAGGCAAAATGTGGCTTTTCAAAATAAAAGCTCAAATTAAAAAAATGCTGGCGTGAATTAGGTCCTAATTTCTCAATAAATGGTGGCAGTCTAAGAGTTAATTGAAAAAAAAACTGCTTTAGAATCGAAAAAAATCTTTTTTGAATCGAGAATCGGAAAAATCGAAAAGATCGTTTTTGAATCGAATCGTCACCCCAAGAATCGGAATCGAATCGTGGGACACCTAAAGATTCGCAGCCCTAGTAGGTATATGGGCATAAGGTTTTCTTTTCTTTTCAAGGAACAGCAATGTCCGTGTTCACCTACCTATGTGACGTTAACCCACCATGCACATATGTGACTGAGCACCAGTATGACTATTAGTACCAGTAGGGGCGCTGTTGTGCCAGAAACAGCAGTGAGATAGTGCTGCACTGTTGCCTGCTAATGAGAGAGAGAGAGAGAGAGAGAGAGAGAGGAGGGGGGGAGAGGGGAGTTGCACCACTCAGTTCACACAAGTGTGATTTTTTTATATAATTTTTATTCCACGATTTTGTAACCCATTTTTCACCCATGTCAATTATCCAATGTGATCCTGTGCTCTACACACCCCCCGCCAACCTGGGGAGAGCAACGGACTTGAACTCATGCTTCCTTCATGCATGAGTGTCCAAGTCGCTCCTTTACACCTGACAGGGGGGGAGTTTCCCTGGTTGGACGTAGCGCGTGGAAGGAACACGTTATTCCAACCAGTTCCTTTCCCCTACATCAGGCGCCCCGGCTGGCCAGGGGGAGGCAGTTTAGAGACCAGGATTACTGCAGGGTACCAAGTGCACGATCTTGTTGATTTTGGACGAATTGGCACCCAGCTATTTGACTCGGTCTGTTAATTGTGTTCCCTCAGGTCTTTAACTGCAACCTATAACCCAACACGTGCGTGCTCTCTCTTTCCTCTAACTTGCTGCCTTCTATTCTAACCTTCAACACTCCCATGAGGAGGAGGAGTGAGGTGGAGCATCGCATTGAGAAGCTGCTTTATAGCAGAGGAAATGGTGATGCAGTGGTGTGTTTTTTTGGTGACCAGTATATAAGATCGTTGACAAGGGCTGGGACCGATGTCGCTAAGTGTGTGTGTGTGTGTGTGTGTGTGTGTGTGTGTGTGTGTGTGTGTGCATGTGCGTGTGCGTGTGCGTGCGACCATGCGTGCGTGCTGTGGGAGTGACAGACAGTGACGGCCCGAGTACACAGCATAACCTTTAGAGTGGAGCCACAGGAGCATGACGGCCAGACTCCAAGGTAACAGAGAGAGGGGGGGGGGGGGGGTGAGAGAGAGAGAGAGAGAGAGAGGGGGGGGGGGGTCGGGGTGAATAGGGGTAAGTCGACAGGAAGGGACATAGGGAGTGAACTTGTTTGTGTCATCTGCTCGTCTGCCTGGTTGTTTTTGTGTGCTTGTTGGAAAGTATCTTTAGCGATAAAGATGGCTAAAGCCTAATTTATACATCACTGTATGACTGTGTTGCTTGCCAAAATACATGCAACGTACAACGAAGTGTGTTTGCGTGTGTGTGGTGTGTGTAGAGTAGAGGGGGTACTGAGTTTGTCAAAGTCGTATCCGCCGGTGTGATTTATACGGGTGTGATATTAGTGGATTCCTCCTATTCCACCATGACTTAATTAGACAGAAACGTAATGATTCCTCTCATCCAGCAGTGTTGTTGCTAATTAGTATTTCTGAATACCGGAAACATGAAAGGCTGACATCTCCACCACACCAAATAAGTGAACAAATGCGCACACATGCACATGCACACAAACGCATGCACACAACAAAACTAAGGGACACATGCACGTGCATATTTTCACTTGCACACACACACACACACACACACACACACACACACACACACACACACACACACACACACACGGCACACATGCAGGACTCAATTTTCTCATTAGGATTTCCATCCCGTCAATCTAGTTACTGATGAATAATTCATATATATTGGGTGGAACAGTGAGTGTGGCCAGCTGAAGTCCCTGGTGTGAGTTTTCTAAAGCTTTACCATCACCAGGGTCTCTCTGTCAATACTGTCACCCATCTACGATCTCCTGTTCACTGCATTGACAGGACACGTCCACCGCACCCACACACGCGCACGCACGCACGCACGCACGCACGCACGCACGCACGCACGCACGCACGCACGCACGCACACACACACACACACACACACACACACACACACACACACACACACACACACACACACACACACACACACACACACACACACACACACACACACACACACAGACCTAGGCCTGTGACTATATGACAGGCCCTCCTGTCTGTCTGCCTCCCTCCATCGTCTCGCAGGCTTCTGAGGAGAGATGGAGATGGAATGTTAAGGAACCAGGAGAAACCAAGCATACAGTCCCACTCTGCCAGGGAGGGGTGGGGGTGGTGCGAGACCTCATGGCTAATTTATGCTTCATCGCTCTCGACCACACACTTCTTGACGAAAGCCCTTGGATTTAAAGAGTTAAAAACGTGATGCGCATGATGCTCGTCAACAATCCAACCTTTTCGGCGAGCGGCGTTGTCGTTCCACAAACATAAATTAGGCCTTCCTCTTCCACATGACTCCGTATCACTTCCCCTCTTCTTATCACCATCCACTCCTGCGTGCGTGCGTGCGTGCGTGCGTTTGTGTGTGTGTGTGTGTGTGTGTGTGTGTACCTGTCCTGTATCCGACCGAATCAGATTTGAGATTTTAAACATTCGACAATTCGTCTTAAATAGGTCTTTATGACAAAGTAGTAGGCAATACAATTGGTTCAGTGCATGCTGATTTAGGGATCCTTAGTAAGTATACTTGCAACAAAGCTATATGAATAGTTGGTGACCAATACATCTGTTAAAGGGATTCACCCCCAAAATGACTCTTTTTCTATCGATTAATTCATGGATTTTTGTATTTCTTTTTGTCACATTCATAAGCCAATAGTTTGATGACCAGCAGTGGTTATATCTAATCTACATACAGTGTATGTAGACGGAAAGATGGCTGTTTTTTTCCCCCGGTTTTGTTTTTAACGTTCTGTTTATTGAATTTATTTATTTAGAAATAAATTGACGACATAAACAGAGTAACAAAGGTAACAAAACAAACAAGAAAACAACACAGATCAAGACAACCAAAGACACAAGGAAATATTAAAGGAAAGAAAGTGATAAAACAACAAAACAAAAACAAAAAAACTCCAATACAATCAATATACAAATCAACTCATGGTCACAAACATCCAGGCAAGACAGGCAGGCTAGTCAGATAACAGCTGATCAGGTTCAGTCGGGTGCATGAGTGTAAGGCGGTCAATATGCGACAGAAAAGAAAAATTACATTTCTTCCAATTTAAAAAAGGATAGTATATCAGATATACGGCTCATTTTAATTGACGTCAATGCATCAGACTCCAGACCATGTGTAGAACTGTAATATCTAGTTCTACTGGGATCCATACAGTGGTGTAAAAAGTTCTCAAATTTTTACTTAATTAAAAGTATGCCATCAATATCAATACCGCAATATAGAAGTACTCCGTTACAAGTATGTGAATGAAAATGTACTTCTTACTATGAAAACCTGCATCTCCTATCAGTCAGTCAGTCAGTCACGCCTCGTGACACGCTCCATTATGGCCAATACAGAATGTGTTGATCTGACCTCATCAAACCCCTAGATCTCCATATATGGAGATGGCCTTTTCTGACATCACAATGGTGTTCTGACATCACAATGATGACTCAACCAGTTCAACAGAATGATTGACCTCCAGAATGATAGATCTCCAACTCTACCTTCAAAACTCTTCACAGCAAATGCATCACCGGATGTAGCGGTGTCGCCATTCTGCAACTTCTCCTTAACCTCCCTGAGCCTCTCAGAAGGCGGCTCTTGCTTGGTGCAGTACTTTACTTGGTGAGGTACTAGACCATGTCATGGCGACTTGTCTCCATATATGGTAAGGTCCATATATGGTAACCAGTGTGGTTTCCAGTGTGGCCACGACACAAGTCACACTTGTAAATGAACCAAGTTGGTACAACACATCAATCTCCATATGTGGAGCTGACTATCATCACCTGGATCTCCATATATGAAGATCACAACACAGACCTCATTAAACCCTGGATAGCCATACAGTACATGGAGAAGACTGGATCATCACCTATATCTGCAATTCTGCATACATGTAAATGGAGCCGGCAATCAACTCTACAGCTGACCTCACATGATTGGCTATTTTCAAATGGTCGAAATGTATGGCTGAAGTGGTTATGTTTCATAATAATAATAATAATCAAAATCTACAAAGTAACTAACCTTTTCACATCATTGTAGTGGAGTCAAAGTATAATATTTGCCCCTGAGATGTACAGTAGTGGAGTAGAAATAAAAGTACTGAAATTTGGAAATACTCCAGTAAAGTAAAAAAATACTTCAAAATTTCACTTAAGTCCACTTGAGGAAATGTACTCAGTAATTGTACACCACTGGTTCCATATGCGACACAAAGCCAGCATGAGATATAGAGAAAGAGTGTGAGGTGGAAGGAGGAATGAACTTAAGGTCAGGAGGTGGGTGCAGGGGCTACAGAAATAGAGGTGTACATGTGAAGAGAGGAGAGAAAGAAAGTGAGCTTAATTGGCTCAAAGAGATGGTTCTAATAAGAGAACACACAAAGTGTGTGCATTGTTTAAGTCAAAGAGCATGGCTTTCATATCGTAAACATGAACTCTGGCCAAAGTCTTGCTTTCGTCCATTCTTTTGTTTACTTTGGACCAGCATTAAGTAGGCAGCAGTAAAATAAGAGATTTTTTTTCTGAAAACGTGCAGCACAAACGAGCAGTGTGTGTGTGTGTGTGTGTGTGTGTGTGTGTGTGTGTGTGTGTGTGTGTGCTTGTGCGCGCGCACGCGTGCGTGCGTGCATGCGATGAGATGAGAGAGAGTCAGAGACAGAGGTGGAAGGGGGATGAAGGTCAGGAGAGAGAGGGGGCTACAGAAATTGAGGTGTACATGAAGAGAGAGGAGTGAAAGTGAGTTTAATTGGCTCAAAGAGATGGTTTAATAAGAGCCAGCAAAGTATGTACAGTATAACGTTCCAATAAAAAGAATGGGCGACAATGGGCACTGTGTGGGCATAATGCATGTATGTGTACTGTGTGCGTGTGCCTGTGTGTGTACGGACGTGTGTGATTGTAGCTAAGCATGTTTAATTGTAATCAATTTCCATGCACATGCCCCGATCATGCTCCAATCAAAGCATGCATCAGTGGCGTGCACAGACATTTAGAGGAGCAGGGGCTCACCTTGTGTTGTGGCATGCATGCAGAGATTGTGACAGGATCGTGTGTTGCTGATTATATGATCACAAGGTGCAGCACAGAAAGTTGCAGCAGTTGAAAGTGGATGTCTATGAATATGAAAATAATAAAATATCATTACCAAAACAAACTGCAGGAACCAAGGAGCTGTGTGTGTGTGTGTGTGTGTGTGTGTGTGTGTGTGTGTGTGTGTGTGCACGTGTGTGTGTGTGCATGTGTGTTTACTGTTAAAGTTCTCCACAGGCAGGTGTCAGCAGAAGAGAGAGTCTTAGAGTGGGAGACATGGTGGAAGAAGGCAAT
>NC_137863.1:24174032-24314032 GCF_963924005.1 Protomyctophum bolini
TGCCAAATCCTTCGGGGACTCTCAGAATATGGGATTATTTAATCAAATTAATAAATGGGGGATTATGCCACAGCTCAGATCTAGTCAAATAGCTTTCCTTCATTCAGTGGTACCATGGAAGTAGGTTTACATGACAAAGGTACTCAGGACTGGATTACAGATTGGGAGGATTCTGGTGAAAAACTTAATATAGGATTTGTATTTACTTTTTTGGAGCATTTGCCAAATTTTAGTATCAGAGGAGCTTGAAACAAAGAATAAATTGAAATAGAAAGGTGTGTAATTCATACAGTTGACTGCATGCTCATTCACATGACTGGTGTGTGCACATTTTAGACTCTCAAGCTCTCACAACAACTATAGGTGCATGACCTTGTAAAATATATTTCTATATGTTTATTTGTCTATTGAACATCTATCTTTTTCATTAGTCTTCATGTATTGTGCTACTTGCCACAGACATATAGGACAACATACTGTAGGAGAACCATGTGTGGATGAGTTGGAATGGATGGCAAGTAACAAGGGGTGGAGGTCTTTATTACTGTAAACATAAAAAAATATTGCACGCACGCGCGCATGCACGCACGCACGCACGCACGCACTCACGCACACACACACACACACACACACACACACACACACACACACACACACACACACACACACACACACACACACACACACACAATAATTTTTAGACTGATTTCCTTCTACACTGTCTACGAAATACCTATAATGAATTATCCATAAATCAACAGGTAGTTGAACAATCAAATGCAATGTAAACCTGATTAGGGGAAGGCAGTGGTATTAACATTTTGATTTACATGACTGCAAATTAACACATTAATAAGCCTTATAGGAAATGTCTAATTAATTACTCATACTTTAATTGGCTACAAATGCCATCAGCATCCGGTGAGTATGCATGTGTGTATGCACAGTGTCTTCATTAATAGTGCTACTGCATATGATCTCCATCTGCATGAGCAAATCCTGATTGCTTTTACTGTTGTTTCCTCTGCTTGTTGCCAGTGCTGTACACTGATTACGAATGTGATTCTCTCTCTCTGTGTGTGTGTGTGTGTGTGTGTGTGTGTGTGTGTGTGTGTGTGTGTGTGTGTGTGTGTGTGTGTGTGTGTGTGTGTGTGTGTGTGTGTGTTGGAGAATAAAATGACACCCATGCCCATGCTGATCCAATAGATGGTATAGCTTTGATCAATGGGGCCTAGCGAGGAGGGAGGAAGAGAGCAGAATGGGAGGGGGCGTGGGGGGGCATGGGGGGAGAGGAGATGTGGTCCAAACCCTCCCACTGGTGCTGATGAAGACGAATGAGCTAACAAGACATGACGGAATTGCTTTTTCGGAAGGGTGGGTGGGTGAATGGTGTATTGTGAGATGGTAGAAAGGGTGGCTAAAGGGGCAGGTTGATTTATTGTTTCAGCATGAGGATAGCCACCGTTTTACACCCACATCCCCCTACTTATTCACAGGGACCCCTTGGTCTTTAATTACAGCCCCCGGCATCCTCCGTTCTCTCATCCATGTCCTTATTAAGATTGTCATACCACCCGTCGTACATCATTGCTAGCGGTGCAAGGTGGTCGAGAGAGCAACACATGCATGGGTGAGAGCCTATTATTTTGTGTGTGCAAAATGTCACACAGTCATGTTGATTTTGCATTACCATTACTATATTATGGTCGGGAAAACGGGGGAGGAAAACACAGGGTCAGGAGAGGATGATGAAGATAGGGAACTGAAGGTCAAACGAGAAACATGCTGGATGAGGATGAAAGCGGGAGGAGAGATGGAAAATGGGGTAGATTAAGATGATGGGAGAGAGGGATGGGGGGGTGACAAATGGAGAGATCCACAGAGCGATACCGATAGGGAGGAGAAGAGGGGTAAAACGTAAAAACATGTTAAATGGTGTGAGGGACACCCACCCATGTGTATATTGGGTGGGGCCCAACCTGATGAATTAGACCATGTGGAAGAGAAAACAATGACATGATAAAATGGGGATAGGTGTGTTAGAGAAGAAGGGAAATAATACTGACTGCTAATTCTGCACTGCCTTTGTTTTACAATATGGACAGCAATTTACAATAAGGTAAACCATTTTGCCACAATTTACATTAGTTGAACCAGAGTAACCCAAGGTACTATAGTGATGAATACAATTAGCATAATCCCGTCCTAAAACAATGTTGTTTTTAGCCCCGACAGGTGCGTCGGTTCCTCTGTCTGTCTATCCACCACTTTACATCTATAAAATATTATATCTTGAAAATAGCTGTGGAATTCACTGGCCAGTGGGCACTGGTGGTATATGATGTATATTGCCATGCATGTTTTTTGTTCTTGCATAATGTAAATCACTCTGGATTAAGAGCGTCTGCTAAATGCCTAAATTGTAAATTGTTGTGGCCCTACTGATGTTTGTGAACCCATGGTCTTTTCTTACAGTGCTATTTAAGGCCATAATTTCCACTTCATGATATCACAATTTCGCACACATATCTCCAAATCTAATGGGCGGATTGCCGTGGAACTTGCTGAGCACAATTCATGCCTCCCAGACCCAAAGGATGAACCCGACCGAGGTTGGTTTCCTATGGCCTTTCCTCTAGCCTCTTGCCTCCCTTACATCAACCTTTATTTTAGAACACATTGAGCGCCCTCTAAGAGACAAAAGCTGTTTCACTTCCGCCCATATAGGGAGCACCACAGATGCCTTTTTTGTTGCTAAGATGTGACGCCCCCACTAATAGTCTTGAGTTATGTAACAAGCGTTCCTTGCAATTGCCTTCAAATATTTGTGGGCACGCTCGCTGCCAAAGACGACTTTGATTACTTTTTAGGTTTTTGTTAATTTAGAAAGATCGCTATCTTCATTATCATCTGGTTAGTCCCCGGGTGCTATAGCTAGCGCTAAACAGGCACGGACCGGAAACAAGATGGTCGCGCTCATAGAATTATCTCTTATCTCGGATTCTTTCCCCAGATTGCGGTTTGATCAAAACAAGCTTTATTCACCGCTCATAAGTAATGCATCGTTGGTCACAGTTACAACATTCATGCCTCGGGTGTTCCGCGATCCTCCCGTGGCAGAATAGATTAGCTGTTCGCTAACTTCCGGTCAAGATTTTTGCCCCTTGAATAAGGCACCTCTGACCACGCTGAATGGACTATTGTGGCAGGGAACGTACATAGACTGAAAACAATTCCGGCATTAAAGAGTTTTAAGCATGCCGTCCAAAGAAACAGGACCCCCACTCGGAACATCATGTGGCGGCCTATGGACATTTAATGTTTGCTTTAAGCAGTGACGTTATGTGGCAGCCACAGTGGGTGCCCCCACATACCCAAATTGGAATCGCATGAGGGGCCATAGAGCGCACTCTCAAAACCACTTTCACTTCTGCCAAGGGGGCACCACAAACACAGTTACTGTATCTGTCGTACAAACCATATTTTTCCCCCACAGTATCGTTGTGTCCTAATGGCTGCATGCACCCCAGACCGTAGACGACACAATCCTGGGTAGGCAGGCAACCAGAAACATTTCTAGTTTGGGACGCAGATTCGGCACAAACAAGGGACTACATTTATTTCGCTCCCATGCCACAAAAATGTGGAATGCCCTACCAACTATGATTTAGACATGTGAATTGACTCCTTCAAAACCGCTCTCAAAGGGCACCTACGTACGGCTGCAATTCGAAACTGGCCCACGTATGATCTGCCTGACCCCCCCCCCCCCTATATGTTTTTTCCCCCGTTTTACCCCCTTTATGATGATTTCCTGTTCTTGGCTATATAGAAGTGTACATCTCTAAATGTTATGATGAATTGAAAATGGTGGACCCTCCACTCACAGTTAACAGTTTTTGTATTGAGTTGTGCTTGAAATGTATACTGTAATTCTGCAAACTGTTAATAAATACTTCAATCAATCAATCAATCAATGCAGGAAGAACAGAAGTTCATGTGGGTTCAAAATATCTATTGTTTGTTGTGTAGGCCTATATATACAGTGTTTTACAAAACCAGGGAACAGTGACTAATTGCGTTTTCTGAAGACAAACTTATTCTACATAGCACAAGATATCCCAAATAATATGTAGTTAATCCAGTCGCAGATATTTCTGCAATGAGAAGGCAAATTGGGGGGAGGGGTGGGGGGCCAGCTCACCCAACAACAATTTATCACTGGATTGCCATTCGCACTCTGAAATATCAGCCTATTAAGACATTCATTGGGCTGATTAAACTGCAATAAAATCTAACAAATTCTGCACAGACGTTTCAGGCACATGATTTATTAGGGCCAAGGCTTTGCATGATTAACAAACACTGAAAGTGGACATGGAAGGATCAGGCGCTGCTGCCCCCTATTGGGTGCTTTGTGTGCTTGATGGAAAATTGGAAAATTGATGAAAAAGTCCTGACTTTAGGAGGCCAACAGACACATGCTGTGCATGGTTTCTTTTTGAGCAATCTACAAAATATATGTGGTTGCATATTACTAAATATGACTAAATAGTTGAGTACTCTATGGCCAGATGCAGGATGGGTGAGCAACTTCAGCCAAAGGCTCACTTTGTCCCGAATATGCATTCTGAGCGATACAGACTCTTTCATACCAACTGCCATCAGCCTGGCATGCATAAGAACTCTCTCCATGGTCCTGTGATGGCCCTGCTAGTCTTGTGTGATTATGTCCATGTCCATCTGTGTCTGTTGTGTTTCTGTTTTCCTGGTATATTATTTATTGAGGGGCGCTAGCCCCTCCAACATCTGGCTTTCAGAAATGACGTCACGTAACAGCCAACTATATGAACTTTTAATGTATGTTTTATTCATGCACTACCCAAAAACTCAGGCCCCCACTCGTGACGTCATGTGGCAGCCAAGTCTATGGACTTTTAATGTTTGCTTTAAGCCGTGATGTGGCAGCCACAGTGGGCGCCCCTCACTTCACACAAGTGTTATTTTTTGAGGGGCGCTAGCCCCTCCTATATACACCTTTTGTCCCCACACGTCTATTTGCCATGGACAATGAAAGGAGAAATTAGGTCAAATGTCCGCCAAGTATGACGTAAATCTTGTCCCCACACGTCTCAATATTTGCTATTGACAATGAAAGGAGAAATTATCCCCACACGTCTCATATTTGCATTTGCCATTGACAATGAAAGGACAAATTTCGTCAAATGTCCGCCAAATATGACGTAAATCTGTGGCAACACAAAGCGCCCCTCACTTCACATGGGTGTGATTTTTTTGTATCATATGCTGTTGTAACGCCTCGATTTCCCTTCAGGATAATAAAGTATATTTCTCACCTACATTACACCTAATTTCATTGTACTGTATCTCTATTTGGCCACCTGCTCGGGCTAAAACTTGCACCTGTATGGCAGTCCATTTACATGAATGCATTTATATGATCCGGCCTGTGCCAGCCTTATACTATAGAAGTCCAGAGAGAGTTGAGAGATCAGAGCACAACCGTCTGGGCTCCATATTTCATCGCATTAGCTTCCTCTGATTAGCAGTGGAAGTGTTTTGTGTAGAGCCGGTGTTGTATTGATCCCAAATGGTTTATTACAGGCTGTGTGAGTGTTAACACTGTCCTGGAAGATAGGGGGGATTACCTGGAGATGCTGGTATTGATCTGGCTTGCCTTGGGAGAGGACAGCACACAGCTCTGGGGACACACAGGATCGGAAGGATATGCCTGATTTATACTTTGTCGTATGACGGCTATATTCTCCTTCTACAGCACTGCCACCCAAGTGTGGAATGCCCTGACCCCTTCCCTCAAAAAATGCAAATCACTGGCTTCCTTAACATTCATTGAAGTTTTGTTTATTCTCGAAATTACGAGAATTATGAGTAATTAAACTCATTTTCAGTGTCGTCGAGTAATACAATATCATATAGAAAAACATCACAATACATCAGAAGATCAGGAAAAGAAAAAAACAAAAGGTATACAAACTATACATGTGAATTAGGTTTACAAATAAAAAGCTAAGACAAATTTCAAAACGATATTACATATTGTGGGGGTCTGTATACTCACCAAGGTTTTAAAATGACTCAAGACCCAATGTGGTCAATTTTTATGTAGTTTGCTGGTCATTCCTGCATGTATTAGGGCCACAGAAGCTAAAAGCAGATCTACCAAGTTCAAAGTTAACTTTTGGTACCTTGAATTTGGGGAAAGTAGTTGACCGGGTGTGGTAGGGTTCAGAGTCCCATTTTTCTTTTTTTATCCAAAATGAGTTAATAGCACAGGCAGACTCTTGAACTATTCACATATTAGAGCATGAGTGAAATATATGTCAGACTGAAATTACTTAAACATGTACAGTATAGCTAAGTCCACACAAGTGAACCTTTCAAGCCTGTTTTCTCAATGCTGTTTTCTGCAAGACATTATATTCTTTAAGACGTATGTCCAAAACTGGTGGGTCCAATTGAACAACAAATATGTCAATTTGAAGCTATGATTCCCTGCTTTCATATGACATGACAAAAAAATTCAATGACTTCTCCTCGGTCATTAACGGTCACATATAGTGTTTTATTTTATTATTTTTGAGGGGCCCCTCCTATGCCCAGCTTTCCATGTTTGTGTGAACTGACCACAAACATTGGCTAGAGATTGAAGCTATTACTTAGTTGTAATATATTGGTAGTGAGGTCTATTTCCACTTCCACTACCCGTGATTATCTAGCGGTGATAACTTGGGAGAGGAGGACTGCACGCAGCTCTGGCATCAAACAGGA
Source organism: Protomyctophum bolini (assembly GCF_963924005.1). Lineage (NCBI taxonomy): Eukaryota > Metazoa > Chordata > Actinopteri > Myctophiformes > Myctophidae > Protomyctophum > Protomyctophum bolini. The sequence goes on from NC_137863.1 coordinate 24,180,843, forward strand.
TTTGAAGGATATGCCCAATTTATACTTCGTTGTATGACGGTGTTGCACACAAAAATAGCAGATCTACAAGCTATTCACACTGCTTGTAGAAACATGTCCTCAACACCGCTCTATAATATCTGTACAAAGCGACACCCCCTCGTCTTTTGTACAAAGTGATGTGTCTGCTGTACACTACAAATCATTTAGCTGACTGGGAAGCCGTGGTGTTGATTGTGGAATCATGACCTTCACAGATGATGTGACCTGATGAATTACGTCATTAGTGAGCCAATTAAGATAGGATGGCCTTTTTTCATCATCATCATCCTTCAACTGCCTTCAAGATCTTAGATGTCTTTCCACTGGGTCTTGTCAGCCATTGCTCGTCCCAGTTCTTGGAGCCTATATAAGTCCTGTGTTCCTGGAGATTGTGGCAGAAAATGTATGAGTCTGATTCCTCTAGTTGATTGGGGAAGCCACCGCCCACCATAGCAGGATATCATATTATTTGATCATTTTCACAGTAGCAGTGACCAATGGAGATTGCTCTTCAATAAAGTAGTTGCTATAGTTCAGTTTGAGTCCAAGTCATATCTCAAGTTGTTGGTACTCATTACTCAAGTCAGAATGATTAATCAATGATTAATGATTAATTTGACTCCCTTACAACTCAAACTATTTGATAAACTTCTACTTTCAGCCCGGAAATGCATTTTTGGATTAAGTATAAGCCTCCAACTGTACAAAAGTGGTATAGAGAGATCTTGGGTGTGCTCCCCCATGAGAGACTCCATGCAGTGCATAGAGGCAACGATGCGGTGTGGGCCCCAGTATTAGATCATTTTCCCTTCTAAAGGCCCAATGCCCCATTGATTGGACAGACCTAGGCTGGGCACCATTCCATTTCGGGTTCATGGACCGCTATGTCAATCACTACGTCATATTGTAGTATTGTTTTGTAGTCAGCAATCTTCCGGAACTTCCTTTTCTCTCAAACCGATTTTTCTAAATAAAAGCTACAGGCTACGAGAGCTTTTATTGTTATTCTTCCGGTTTGAGGGAAAAGGAAGTTCCGTTTGATTGTTCCTGTCCTGCCTGATGACTACAAAACAATACTACAACATGACGTAACAATATCATCCGCTCCTGACCGGATCATACGGCACTTTTGGAACAGAGACCAGTCTTTCCTCCGAGGTGGAAAGCCTGGTGAGGCGAGGTTAGGACAGACCTAGGATAGGAAAAAGGGGGGAAAATGTGAAAAAACTGTATGTCTACATGTGAATGGGCTCGAGGCATGTGCAATACTGTGGCTGTCTTGGTTTGCTTTCCTTTTTGTTTGCTTTTCTTTATTTTTTATTTTTTATGGTATGGTGTGGATGATGGCGATGAACTAGAGCAGGGGTGCCCACACTTTTTTGACTTGAGAGCTACTTTCAAAATAATCAACTCAACAAGATCTACCCACTGAAAAAATAATAATACCATTGCTGAAAATGGCTTTGGAATAGCGGCGCTGGCATTACATGTAAAACAAATACAATTGGAATGGGAAGGGAGAAATGGAATAGGTTGAGATTTTGTATTTACTTTGTAATTCTACCGACATTTGGGCGCAGCAACACTCTTGAAAACAAAGTATTGTTGTGGGTTTGAGCTGACAGGCTTTTTTATGTCAATGAATCAAGTCAATTTACGGTAATTCAAGTGGCAGATGCCAAAAATAGTTTATATTTAAATTAACTATTCTTTAGGGACCTGTCATGTGATCTACCTGCACAGCCTTTGTGATGTACTGGTAGATCGCGAGGGCACCCCTGAACTAGAGGAACCCCCTGTTGGTCAGTTTTGTAAAGTATTCCTTTTGTAAAGGTGTGACTGGACGTGAAACATTTTAAAAACCAATAGAAATATAAAAAAATTAAAAAAAGGAAAAAAAATAATGGATTAAGAGCGTCTGCTAAATGCCTAAATTGTAAATTGTATTGTACTGGTATACAACACATTTCTGTTGAGTGGAGTAGTGGACCACCCACAGACTCAGTGTCATATATGTGTCTGATTACTTGTAATGCTTTGGTATCGTGAGGTCTATTTCCACTGTTCTTTACTTCCACTGCCAATAATTATCTAGTGGTGATATCAAAGCTATTAATACTGATCCAGCATGGCGGCTGTGTGAGGATGTGGGAACATGGCGTACGTGGTTCGTCTCTGTCACATACTGCTAACCTGTGTAGTTTTGTGGCTCAAGAAGCGTAACTTACATTCTAATGCAACTGGTAAGTGTGGAAGCATGACCTTTGAATGCATGTGTGATGACGTTAAAGATGGGGCTTGAGTCAGTCATTTTACACAGATACTCCACTACTCACAGTTCACACACTATATTTTGAAGAATTGTCCATGGCTGCTTGATATGCAGAATAAAACATAAGAAGTTAAGATGTATGTAAAAGATTCACATTACATCAGCCACTCACTTGTCTCCCACTCACATACACGTGCATGCAAACCTTTTAAAGCAGCTCTTGGGATGACTGTGCACTTTTACAGTAATGTTGGCATGGAGTAGGAGTAGGGAGGGACAGATAACAGCATTGTGTCCCTGCAGTCTTTCTAATCCACCAGCGTCATTTAATAGCTATGATTTAATTTACTTAATTTGATAAATTTATATCTTTCATCTTTAATCGTTTAGTTTAATTTCATTGCGCATTTGTATTCATTACTTACAGTATGTGCTCACTGATTATAGGCTACACTAATATCCTTGTGACACTACAGTTTATGATTACAGTAGTTTTGTTGTGTAATGTAAAAGCCCACAGACCTATAGACAGGACTTGATTTGATGTATCGGTGAAATGAGTAACCATAGGTAGGCTATACGTGTATGTTTTTTTTTTATGTTTTAAAAATGTTTTTAATTGGTGTGCACTGAAATCTCTGAACAGATTAAATTAAAATGTCCCCACCTACTCACTCAGGGTTGACGTGTCACACCTGCAGTGACAGGAGGGGCACCAAAATGTGGTGTTTTGATTGGATAATGGGGGCACTCCCTTATTATAAACGTACAAACTTTTGTGTATGTTCACATGACCTGATGAAGATCAAATGGATTGAAACGAAGTTTCTTTAGCCCAGCACCCAGCCTGTCGATATTCTATAAGCGTATTCTACGTCCGCTACAGTAGTTTTGTTGGACAGAGGATTTTACAGTGTAGAGTGGGGTTCCAGAGATGTATCAAATGTGCATAGGTCAGTCGCCTAATGCCTAATAATCAAGCTCAAGCTGGGGGTCCTCGAAATTAATTAATTAATTAATTAATTTGACAATCACCTTGTTAGTATAGGAGGCTAACTGAGCTATAGCCTATGTGGTGGCTGGCCTTGGATGATGGCTGATTATGCTGGCATTTGTTTATTGAGCGTATTACGTGGTTCCACCATCCTTTTAAAATTCACAGAATGAATGAAACTCTATTTTGTACTGCACCTACATTTCTGGATGTGTGGATCTGGTAGATATAGCTTAGCTTGTGCCATTCATGTGTTTGACTCTAGGCGGCAAGCGGTGGTAACACGAGAAGCTTTCCAACAGCCAAGTTTAAGACGTATATGACACTGTAAAATCTGGAGTGTTAATATAACTCTGAGAGAGTAAAAATGGACCCTTCAGGATGCGCTTTACTCAATGAACACTCTGGAGTTTTAGCTATCAGCTCAGCTGTGCGGAACCACGCGTACCATAGTCCAGGGAGAATTCCTGTAATGTGATATTGTTTTCCTAATTTCCTACCACAGATTGCGATGCCCCGTCAACTGCTGAATACAACAAGCTGTCCCTGGACTCTATCAGCCCACCAGCAGAGAATGCCGGTAAGCTATATAATGTATTTACAGAACTGTCACTGTACACTTATAGTATAGTATAAAGTAATGGCACGCAGTGTCATATGAGGACTGCCAGCTCAGCACAACTCAACCCCAACTCAACTTTACGTAATTAGGGTTACCATGGTATGGATACCATGGTAACCCTTGATAGCCATACATGGAGAAGACTGGATCATCACCTAGATCTGCATATGTAGCTGGCCAGCAACTTTACATCTGACCTCAAACCCTTATGGAGCTGAACTGTTCTGACATTCCATATGTTGATCCTTCCCCACCCGTTCCCAACAGGCCCGAAAATTAAAGGTAGTGTAGACAAGTTTCCAGACAAAATGTATAATAATACCCGTGGACAAAGTAGTTCACATGAACGATGCTGTAGTGGCTGGGGCATTTGAGGGGCAATATGTTTTATATGCACGATTACAAATAAAATATAATTGAATTGAGAGCCAGTGAGTCTCCTCCACTACTTCCTACTTCCTCATTTGGGAAGGGTCATAACATTGTTTGAACTCATGTGTGCACTGCCACCAACAGGCCTAATAAGTTAGTCAGTTAATAAGAATGCACTAGCTGTTTATTAGAACAGTTACTGTATAAATGGTGGGGGGACGCCCTAGTGTAATGGTTAGAGCATTTGCCTTTCATGCGGAAGGTTGTGGGTTCGATGTCAGCAAGTGCATGCGGTCGCAACGGATTCCTAACACCAAATCAAATGGGTTCAGATCTACGACTGAGGAGGCACGTCTAAAGCCTGCACTGGACGCAAAAACAAATCTCTCTCACTGTATAAAAGGTGGAAGGTAAACCCTACTGGAACCTTGCATTGCCTATATGGGTATCAGTCGATTTGACCATGCAAATTATCAGTCTTCGGATATTGGACAAAAGTTCTATCTCAAGCATCCCTAGTTTTTGGTGTTATTAACATCCCTTGGTGTTATTTGTATTTGTTATTTTATGATCAAACGACGATGATCTACTTTTCAGTCACTAGCTAAATACTTACGTGGTCGTGGTACCCTGTAAGGTCAGGTAGGTGGTGCTATGGGTTAGTTGTCACATTAGCCCCATTTGGAACCTAGCTCTCCCTCTGCTGTATATACATTTTGAGGGGCGCTAGTGCTAGCTTCATCTAGATCCAGCTTTTAGTTACCGTCCACAAACTTCGTCTAAAAACAAAGAAATTCCCATTGACAATGAATGGAGAATGTTACGTCATATAGTGTCTATTTTACGTCATGATGATGTACGATCATAAGAGCACCCCTCACTGTCTGTCTGTCTGTGAGCAAACGGGGTGCATACTTAGTTTAGACTAGTCATTGGTTAGACATGGATTAAGGTTAAGTTTAGGTGTGCTGCCCCGTGGGAGGTTAGGTTTAGGGTGAGGGTTTGAGATAGGTTGTAGTTGTAGGACTAATGACTGTTCTAACCAATGACTAGTCTAAACTAAGTACTGTCTAAACTAAGTACTGCACTGCACCCGCGCAAACTGCGCATGCGTGCGTGTGTGTTACCCAACGGCACCTGCCTCAGTTTATGCCAAGAGGATAGTTATCTTGTGTCCACTTGCCCCCTCTCTCACTCTCCGGAGCAGCCAGCGAGGAGTAGTGGACAAACTGGACAGCAGTGGCGATAGGGCTTACAATACGATCAAAGCCAATCTTCTCCCCTCTGTATTTCAGATAGGAACAGCTCCAGGAACATGGCAGAGTCAGCTAAAGTGGACCCCACCAAGATCGGGGTGGGTCGGGCAATTGCTGTGCTGACCTCAGGAGGTGATGCCCAGGGTAAGTAGACGTTTCCAGGGATGTGTGAGTAGTGATGCCCAGAATAAGTAGAGGGTTTCACCAGGGTGATGTGTGTGAGTGAGTGCACTCTCCCACCGTGGGGGACTCTGATAGCAGTTACATTGTTGCCCTCAACAGGTGGCAATTAAGTCTATTTCTATTTAAACATGACTCCGAACTTGGAGAACAATAATTGCCATTAACTTAAACCACAGCAGTCAAAAAGACAAATCTGTCAAAGATAGACAAAGATGATTAGCTTTTGATGCATGTAAATGTCAGGTAACCTGTTTGGGAACATCACGTTGGTGGCCAGCTCCATAATCTCTAAAACATGAAATGTTTCCTATAATGATAAATAGTCATGGAAAGTTTGGATAAGAAGTTCCAACCATTATAATTGTTTCACTCAGTTTGGTATAACACTTTTTATAAACACAACTGTCATGACTATGGCATTGCAGAGCTACATAACATTGTAAATAAAGAGTAACCTGAAGTCTTGCATCAAGGCCCAGGGCAGGTTGAACCACAGAAGCAAGGAGACTTGCCCTGCTCTGACCTTAAAGTTGGTGGTATATCCATGGTGACCTTTTAGAATGTCTACTGACCCCACATGACCTTCCAGTGGGACTGTCCAGTGCTCTCTATGTCCGTTGAGCTTCACAGAGCTATGGACAACTGGGAGTGGTTTGCAATTCAATTTTGTCCATTGCATTGTACCTTTCCAGACATCCAGATATCATGTTCTTTGGCTTCCGTTGGCTTCCGTCGCCCTTTCCTCTCTATCTGTGTATCTGTTGTGAGGGGGCAGGGGGGCTAATTTTAGCTTCATGACCTTTCTGTCACATGCATGTCTGTGACATAGTGAGCTCCTCTAACCATCAAATCCCACTTCTCTTTAGGAACTTTCAACTTTGCATCACTATTTTTGGCATGCATTTTTTTTAAACATTAAACATTTTCTAAAATAGCAGATCAACAAGCTCACAAAGCGTCACATTGTGAATCCACGATACATTGTGAGGTTACAGATCAGCTAATTTTGTGATAACCACTCCCCCTTGAATAGATTTATTTTCTTTCTGCACGAGAGAAATGCAATGTGATTTGATTTCAAGGGGGAGTGGTTTACCAGGCTAGCGATTAAGTGTAGGATATATAAAGGGATTAAATGGTTAACATGGAGTTAGTGAAAACATAGATCTTCACTGTTTATCTGTACATATGTCTTGTCCTTTAAGTTGATTTGTTATGCTTGCAGATATCTTTTCTGCAACAAAAACCCATATTTATTTTCTTTCTCATACTGTTCAATCTGTAATACACATACATGCGTATAGTTATTTGGTGTATGGTGTTGTGTTATTATTGTCTGGTTGTTTTGATATTATTTCTTAGCCTCATGGAACCAATATTGGAAAAGTACAAAGTTGGGTCAAATATTTATATATGTATCTTTTTCTGAAGTAATGTGTATTAAAAACACTAGTTGGAGGGGCACGGTCGGTAGTGCTGTCGCCTGACAGCTAGAAGGTCCTGTGTTCGGTTCTCGCTGGGGACGCTGTGGGCGCTGGGGGGCGTGTTCCCTCCTCCACGTCATCAGTGCCCATACCCAAGGCGGGGCCTTTCTGTGTGGAGTTTGCATGTTCTCCCCGTGTCCCCTAGGGTAGGTACCCTCACAAAAAACATGCAGTAATCCTGGTCTCTAAAGTCTAAACTGCCTCCCCCTGGACAGAGGAAGTGTAGCGCCCAGGATTACATTAGATAATTGACACTGGGTGAAAAAATGGGATAAAAATATAGTTTAAAAAAAATACATTAGTTGGTGTTTTGTTCTCTTTGTCCTATTATTTTGCAATGTCGTCTGCAATGTCTCGTTTGCAAGTCTTTGTTATTTCTATTGTCACAGATGTGACACGCATTTGAAGATTCCAGAGCTTACAGTATGTTTATTAGTATGTGTCACCACAGTTCTTAAATGCACAACACTCATCATTGTGTCTACAGGAATGAATGCAGCTGTGAGAGCCACAGTCAGAGTGGGAATGTACACTGGAGCCAAAGTGTATTTTGTCCATGAGGTAAACAAACAATGGTCATGGTCCTTCTCTACTGGTTTCCTGCACAGAATCGTGCAAACATTGCTCCGACATACTCAGTGTGGCACTATTTATACAACACTTGATCGTCTGAAATAGCTTTGCATGCCCAAGCCAGGACATACAGTATATATATATTTAGACTGGGACTGATATTTACAGTAAGTGTTTTTGTGTGGTGCAGGGATACCAAGGCTTGGTGGATGGAGGAGACAATATCAAATTGGCTACCTGGGAGAGTGTGTCCATGATGCTGCAGCTGGTGAGAACATACAGTACACACACACACACACACACACACACACACACACACACACACATGCACGTATTAATTCACGCACACACACACACACACACACACGCTTGCGCATGCACACACACACACGTGTGCGCGCCCGGATAAACACACACACACACATGCACGCACACACACACACACACACACACACACACACACATTCACTTCTTTTCTGACCTTCTCAACGTTTTGAACGTTGTGGTCAAGAGGTCCTAGTCTAACCTTTTCAGAAGACGGGTGGGCCATGTAACTGGAGCAACTCTTTAGCCCCACCAGTGAAGTTCTGTAGGTCAAGTGGTCATTTAAATGCCAAAGTTCATTAAAGGATTTAACTGACCTTAGACACAGAGGCCGTAGTGTCATATAATCTTACCACCATCCCCACAACCACCCCTCCTCCATTCTCTGCAACCTTCATGCAGTTAGTTTCTTGCTTGCTCGTTTAGGCTTCTCTACTCCTAGTGTGCTGAATATCGTACAAACATTTCTTACTAATCCTGAAAATCATTCCTCCATCCTTTTCATCAGGGTGGCACCGTGATTGGCAGCGCCCGCTGTCAGGACTTCCGGGCTAAGGAAGGACGCACCAAAGCCGCCTGTAACCTGGTAAAGCTGGGAATCACTAACTTGTGTGTGATTGGTGGCGATGGCAGTCTGACAGGTGCCAACCAGTTCCGTACAGAGTGGAGCGAGCTGCTGGCTGACCTGGTGAAAGCTGGTGAGAGTTTCCCGGGTGTTCAGCATTACCCAACACGCACTGCTCTAAACAAGAGTGACAAGTCGCTTTTCACATCTGACTTCCCTATACTGTCACATAGTTATAAAACTGATGCTATAGAGATTCAAGATTCAACTTTACCTCACATGTTCAGGTGTACAGTACACGTAAAAACAAAACAAAACAAAAATACATAATGAGATTGCAACAGATTAAAACACAAATATCTTACATCCAACACCCTACACTAATGCTCTTTCAGTCGAGTGAATTCCTACTCACCTTGTTGGAACTGGCCACTGCAAGAAATGAATTGCCTGTCCTGCATGGATATTTTATGTCATCGTGATGAAGGCTGCGTTTGCGTGTGCACCACTGTTCAGGGAAGATCACAGCAGACGAGGCCAAGCGATCATCTCACCTGAACATCGTTGGCATGGTGGGGTCCATCGACAATGACTTCTGTGGCACTGACATGACTATCGGCACAGATTCTGCCCTGCACCGCATCATAGAGGTGGTGGATGCCATCACTACCACCGCACAGAGGTACAAAGACACACTGACAGTTATCTGAGGGACGCCTGACTCCAGCGTGATGTCAAAATGCCTGATATACTACTGTATACTGTATGTGTCTTTCTGCAGTCACCAGAGAACCTTCATCCTGGAGGTGATGGGCAGGCACTGTGGGTGAGCAAACCTGGTCTGTGCAGGAAGTTTAGGCGAATACGTGTGCATGCACATCTATGACATCTATGACAGTATGGTTTATTGTTAACTGTCTGCCTACAGTTACTTGGCCCTGGTGACTGCCCTGGCCTGTGGCGCTGACTGGGTGTTCATCCCAGAAATGCCCCCAGAGGTTGGATGGGAACAACATCTCTTCAGGAGACTAAAAGACGTACATCTCTCTCCCGCCATGCCATCACCCACTGCATGCATTATTATCTCAGTGGTTCTCAAAGTGGGTTCCGGGGACCCCCAAGGATCCTTCAGGGGGTTCCAGCGGATAGCATCAAAATCTGTTTAGCCACTTTAACCTTATAGCCTATTTCAAAATAGCTGTTCCACAAGCTCACACATCATGTCGCATTGCTATTTTAATGAAAAATGAACTTGAAAAAAACACAAAACACAAAACATATCTATCTATCTAATGACCAAATACACATTAATGTGGGTGTCCTTCCCATGAAAAGGTTTGAAAACCACTGATCTATCTCTTTCCATATCCTTCTGCTCTCTCCAAGAGAGCATGCTTGCCAATCTTTGCCAAGCTTTTCTCTATCCCACACAGCAAAGAAGCCGCGGCTCCCGTTTGAATGTCATCATTATCGCAGAGGGGGCCATGAACCGCGATGGCACACCTATCACCTGTGACTATGTCAAAGATGTTAGTAATGAGTAATGACAATAATCAGAGGGATACATACACTAGTTGTGTCATACAGACAAATAATATCGTAATTTCTTATCACCTTCGTCTTATTTAGATCGTATCTACAAACTTGGGCTTCGACACTCGGACTACTATCTTGGGACATGTACAGAGAGGCGGAACCCCCTCTGCATTCGATAGAATTCTGGTAAACATTCACTTTCATATATGTATATATATACCGGTACACACACACACACACACACACACACACACACACACACAAACACACGCACATATATACCCTTTACTGTGTGTACCAATTGAGCTTTCTCTCTGTCTCTGTCTGTGTGTCATGTGTTGTTACAAACAAATACGACTTTATCGCTCACCTCTCTGGTGACACTGTGATTCAGGGTAGCAGGATGGGCGTAGAGGCTGTGATGGCTCTGCTAGAGGCCACTCCAGAAACTCCTGCATGTGTGGTGAGCTTGTCAGGAAACATGGCAATCAGGCTGCCTCTGATGGAGTGTGTCCAAGTGGTGAGTTAAAACACATCTCCAATACACAACCACATTGCATATTAACTATATAGATCTGTCCTAGTAAGAACCATACTTCCGTATTCACAACCACCTACATAGCTGAGGGACTTGATGGCATACTGATACTGCTATCGATACCATACCAATTTACAAATTACAATTTAGGCATTTAGCAGATGCTCTTAATCCAGAGCCATTTACAATAAGCAAGAACATAGAAATAGTCATCTATGATCATAAGTAAACTAAGAACCTATCCTTGAAATGGCGAGTTCATTCCATAGTTTGGGAGCCATAACCAACTCACCTTCTTCATATTAGCATTGCTATGAACGGAAATATCCATGATACATTTCAGCAAACTCTTTACAAGACACTTTAGCAGTAGCAGCACAGACAACTGATGAAGCCCTCTCTGTATGAGTTTTTGTGACTGCTGTCACAACAGTTTGTCTGAAAAGTAACATGCATACATTTGACATGCAGCAGAGAGTCTGTCTGTCTGTCTGTCTGTCTGTCTGTCTGTCTGTCTGTCTGTCTGTCTGTCTGTCTGTCTGTCTGTCTGTCTGTCTTGACTGACTGACTGACTTTTTTCTGTTTGACGTCCCCTATCTCCTTTGATTTCAGACTAAAGACGTGACCACAGCCATGGGAGAAGGGAGATTTGACGATGCTGTGAAGCTCAGGGGAAAGTGAGGCACACAGTTCAGTTATTGCTTTCGATGTATAGTTATGTGCTGTAGCCAGTTTCATATGTCTGTACATTTCCATTAATGTTGAACTACAGGAGCTTTGAGAACAACTGGAATACATACCAAATGCTGGCCCATTTGCACCCTCCAGAGATAAAGGTAGGGCATTGTGCCTCTTATACAATTGAAGAGTTCTTGAAAGCACATGACATTAGTTGCGACTGCAGGTTGCATTTACTATGAAATTGTGCATTTCCCGTCAGTCAGTCAGTCGGTTGGTTGGTTGGTTGGTCACCCGTGACATCACCTCGTGACATCACCTCGTGACATCACGTGACATCATCAGGGATCCCTGATGTCATCAATATTAAGCCCATATCCCATATATGGAGATCCCTCATATCATCAATATTGGCCAGCAACCGTACAGTACAACTGACCTCAAACCCTTAGATCTCCATATATGGAGCTGACCTGTTTTGACATTCCATATGTTGATCCTTCCCCATCCATCCTCTTCGATGTCTCACCTTTTGACTGATACCTGTCCATTTAGGTCGCATTCACACCAGCATGCTTTACTGCGATTAAAACGAATCCTGCTGCGCATTGTTGGAAAGTGTTCTTCGTTTGGCAGGTGTGAATGCTCATTCGAATCCTAATGCACACCAAAGAACCGCATTTTACCCCGCATTCACTTCGCTTCAAAACTCAGCAGAGTGCGGATCACTGCAGGTGTGAATGCATAGGGAGTGAATGTACCATTGTGCGATGAAATAGTTGGTATTTGAAAGGAAGGAGAAGGTATTACGCAGCGACGCGTAAAGATCTCCCGTGGACACACGTGGTCTAATGAAGACCTCTTATTGCAATATGGCCAGACGATCATAGGCTTATGCTGAAGCTATAGGTTACACACACAAACAATGCAGTGTACAGGATATTGCAAGAGAATGGAGGTGATTGGGTTCCATTGCACATTTACACAATGTTGCAGGTTGCATAAAGTGTTTGCTCTCGTAGTACAGACTTGGACCGGGTTTGTGTGTTTGACAGTAGGCTACTCCTATTAACCTACCAGGTTTATTTAATGTATGTAGGCTTTAGTAGGCTAGCCTCTACTTTATAAAACAATTTGGTAAAGTTGTAGAGTAGACATCCGTTATTGCGCACGCACGCACGCAAGCATGCATGCATGCATGCATGCACGAACGAACGCACACGTAGTTTATAAATTGAACACAATGATAAAGGTCCCTGCTGCATTTCCAATTGCTGCGGATGACAGCGCAGTGTGAAGGCAAACGCAGCAAATTAAATATGCAAATATGTCCGCCCATTCGCATCGAGTTAGAGGTGTGAATGCAACCTTAAACTCTAGACGGGCCTGCGCCAAAGTTATTAGCAGCCACGCCCGGCAGCCGGCGAAAACTAGAGTTCTCAACAGGCCCGAAAATGAAGGCCCGGCCCTACCTGATGCCCTCATCAAACCCTTTACACTCAAGACACTGCCAACGCTGCCACCGTTAAATCTCCAGATGGAGCTGACCTGTTCTGATATTCCATAATTATGTTGATCTGACCACATCAAACCCTGTACACTCAAGAAAGACACGCTCCATATATGGCCAGTACAGAATTCATTCCATATGTTGATCTGACCCCCCATGGCAAAGTGCCAGCGCTTGCCCAGCAGTCTGCTGTCACCCAGGTGGATGCATGCTCGCCATCAGGCGTCTTACTGGTACTGTATATACTGTAACATAACATTGATTTATTTGGCTATAATAAAATGTTTAGATTTCAATTAGAGTTAATTAAAACATATTTTTCTGTGTGTGTAATTAATTTTCCTCTGGGTGATACATTTGTCTCTATAAATCTTTTCCTCTTTCCAGAGTAACATCAACATTGCTATAGTGAATGTTGGTGCTCCATGTGCTGGGATGAATGCTGCCGTTCGTTCAGCGGTCAGAATAGGCCTTCTTCAGGGTCACCAGATGCTTGCTGTTCATGATAGCTTCGACGGCCTGGCTAATGGAATGGTACATCCTAGTTGTAAAAGCTCATGAAACAAATTGGGAGTATTTTATTATGATTAAGAGTTTCATTAAAAAAAATACGTGAACATGCCTATGAAAAAAGAGTGCTGAAAACAAATGTTTACAGCTTTACGTTCTGTCTTTTTGTCCCAGGTTGAGCCTATCGGCTGGAGTGGTGTGGGAGGGTGGGTTGGAAAGGGAGGTTCCTTGCTGGGCACTAAGAGGTAATCTATCTCCATATGGACTCATCTGATCACAAGGAACTTATGACACATAGATTATATATGTGTGATTATTTTTGTTCTGTCTGATGAAGGTCCGTGCCAAATGATGAGCTTTTGGAGAAGATTAGTCTGAGCATTACGAAGTTTAACATCCATGCTTTGGTCATTATTGGAGGCTTTGAGGTGAGGAGCTACTTTATAATATTACCCTACAATATGAAGTGCAAATGAACACAACATTGCAAGATCTAGTGAATGTTTTTCATGAAGGTTTTACACTTTGTTTTGTCTTCACCAGGCATTTTTGGGTGGTCTGAAGTTGGTGGAGGGTAGACATAAGTATGAGGAGCTGTGTATTCCCCTGGTAGTCATTCCTGCGACTGTCTCCAACAATGTACCTGGGTCAGACTTCAGCATTGGCGCTGACACTGCGCTCAACACCATAACAACGGTCAGACAGACGCACGTGTCGCACACACAAATTACATATCATCATAGTGAAAAACCTCAGTGTTCATTTTGTGTACATCTCTTTTGGTTCATTTCTATGTCAGACATGTGATAGGATCAAGCAGTCTGCTGCAGGAACAAAGAGAAGAGTGTTCCTTGTTGAGACTATGGGAGGATACTGTGGCTACTTGGCTACCATGGCTGGCCTGGCATCTGGAGCTGATGCTGCATACATCTTTGAGGAACCTTTCAACATCCATGACCTGGAGGTCTGAGCTTTTATGTTGATGACATAGAATGACTGCTGGGTGGTTGGTTGGTTGGATGGATGAGTGGATGTATGTTTTCTCAACTTCATATTGTGAGCTGATGGTTGCTTCGTTTGCAGGTGAATGTGGAGCATCTGGTGGAGAAGATGAAGACCAATGTTAAGAGAGGTCTCATTTTGAGGTTTGTGGACATGCCATACAATCCACACTATATATATATATATATATATATATATATATATATATATATATATATATATATATATATATATTATTTTTTGTTCCTTTGTTTATGTAGATTCTACACAACTAAAAAGAGACACCTGTGCGCCTTGTGGTTCATTTGGGGATTTGAGACAGATGATAAGATATCACATACAGATGGCTTCATTCAACTCATATGATTTCTTCTTTCTTTACAGGAATGAGAGATGCAACGCTAACTACACCACAGACTTCATCTTCAACCTGTACTCAGAAGAGGGCAAGGGTGTGTTTGACTGCAGGAAGAATGTTCTTGGACACATGCAGCAGGTATGCCAAAGAATCGAGATCCCCAGTTTTGTGTTAAAATCTTTCAATCTAGTCTCCCTATCGTGACTTGTTATTGTTGCTATTTGTCATATTACAAAGTCCTTTAAGTTGTTAAATCAGTGTTTGTCAATTCTATACATAACATAAGACCCAAGTGAATACATTGTCTTCCTTCCTGTTTTACTATAGGGTGGAACACCCACGCCCTTCGACAGGAATTTTGGCACCAAGATGGGTGCTAAGTCTGTCCTATGGCTGACTGACAAACTGAAGGAGTGCTACAGA
This sequence comes from Protomyctophum bolini, assembly GCF_963924005.1. Taxonomy (NCBI): domain Eukaryota; kingdom Metazoa; phylum Chordata; class Actinopteri; order Myctophiformes; family Myctophidae; genus Protomyctophum; species Protomyctophum bolini. The sequence goes on from NC_137863.1 coordinate 24,196,064, forward strand.
CATGGTGAAATTATATGTTTATGTTTATTTATTTGATATGGACATAACAATCACATTGCTCATTGCACAATTGTACAACTTGTAGATGCATCGTTTACAGTGTGTTAGCACGAGTGCTAGTTTTCACCACTTGTCCATAAGAGACTTTTCTAAAAATACAAAGTTAAAAGAACACCCAATCTAAAAATAAGAAGTACATTCAAGTGAAATTTACAGCAAAGTTACAATACACATTACATAACCTCCAGTACAAAAGTAAACATAATAATTGTCGTGACGAGTCAGGAGCTATACATGTGAGCACAGTGAAATATAATAAATATAATGTCCCACTTGCGGAATACAGGATGTGTTATAGAAGTGTGGACTGCTGTATCAGTGGCTACGTTTACATGAGCAGTTAAATCCCCTTTTCATTCCGAATAGAAGTTCAATCCTATTAAACGTTGTTATGTAAACACCTACAAAAACTTACATCCGAATGAAAACGCTCGATGCGATCTAAAAACCATTCCGATGTCACTGGCCGGATTACTCCGATGTTCAATGCATTGAAAGAAAATTTGACTCATGTATACACTGCTTCGGATGTAAATTCATTCTGGTCTTTCTGAGCATGCTCCAATTGGCGCTCATATCCAAGGCGCGCCGTCGGCGCCGAGGAGTTTGCACATAGAGCGCGTTATTTCGTTCCTTTTTTCAGATCCGAAATCCACAAAAAGAAACGTGGAGCAGCAGCAGATGAGATACCCCTGATCTGTGTGTGTGTGTGTGTGTGTGTGTGTGTGTGTGTGTGTGTGTCACAGTGTGTGTGTGTGTGTGTGTGTGTGTGTGTGTGTGTTCAACGGTCTCTCTATCTCTCTCTCAAAAATAACGAGCGACCCGATACAATAATAATCATCAGTGTTGCGTTGCGTGCCCTGGCCGTGCTGTAGATACAAAGTATAGTAGTAGGCCTACAAATAAAAACGAGATGATCACGGGATAAGCGGAGCCGCAGCGGGTGGGGAAAAAAAGACGGTAAACACTAAACATATATGCCCGCGCCGCCCCTATCCAACCAGCAACCTCAAAGCTACTGCGGAATGAAATGATGGGATTTCAAAGTATCGTCTTTCGTCTGTAATATGTTTGTATTGTTGAGACAGTCAAAATGAATGAACTGCCTATATTTTGTGTCCAACAGATGGCGTAGTTTCACGTGAATTAACATGTATCATGTCTTCTATCACTTCTCCATATAAACACTCATTCGGAATGACCATTTCCCATGTAAACTCGCGGCAAAAAACATTACATCGGATGTATTTTATTCGGAAGTATTTATTCAGAATGATCACCCTTCATGTAAACGTAGCCATTGTGTGGCCCCAATGTTGATATGTTACATTCTCTTTATGTGTCCAGGTCGTATCTTTGCCAATTCCCCAGATTCTGCCTGTGTGTTGGGTATGAAGAAGAGGTCTTTGGTCTTCTCTCCTCTGGAAGAACTCAAAGAGCAGACTGATTTTGAGTAAGAGTTATTCTCTCTCTCTCTCTCTCTCTCTCTCTCTCTCTCTCTCTCTCTCTCTCTCTCTCTCTCTCTCTCTCTCTCTCTCTCTCTCTCTCTCTCTCTCTCTCTCTCTCTCTCTCTCTAGAGAGATATGTACCATGTAAATGGTTCATTTATATATAGGCTAAAATTAAATAGTTCATTTATATATAAGGGTTAGGGTTAATATATATTTATTAACAGTACAGAATTTCAGTACATTTCAAGCACAACTCAATACAAAAACTGTGAGTGGACAACACCATAAACTTAAAGCATTACACAAGAGGGTCCACCATTTTCAATTAATCATAAGATTTAGAGACGTACAAATATACACTTCTATATAGCCAAAAACAGGAAATCATCATACAGGAGGTAAAACGGGGGAAAAACGTATACAGTTAGGGGGAAAAGGGGTGGGTGGGGGATTCAGATTTTACGGGGGCCAGTTTAGAATTTCAGCCGTCCGTAGGTGCCCTTTGAGAGCGGTTTTGAAGGAGTCAAGGGATTCACATGTCTTAATGACAGTTGGTAGGGCGTTCCACATTGTGGCATAGGCTCGAAATTAATTTAGTTCCTTGTTTGTGCCGAATCTTGGTTGCACATGGTTTGTTGAACTCCCCCTGGTGTTGTGGGTGTGGACTTCATTGACATTAAGGAAGTATTTAGACAGGTACATGGGTATCTTGGTGGTGTATGTATCGAATCTTGTGGACCAGACCCATTGCAAGATGCAGTGTACTCTGTCGTCAACCCTAAGCCATTCCAGCCTGTCAAAGTGGGCAGGGGTGAGGTGGGTTCGGGGGGTGAGGCCCAGTAGTAGCCTGATCAGTTTGTTTTGGGAAGTCTGGAGCTTTGTTTTAAGGGCCTTTGAGGTGCTGTGGTACCAAGAGGTGCATGCATAGTCGAAGAAATCTTGTACGAGGGCTCCTGTTAGGGTCTTCAAGGTGTTTTTGTTGAACAGTGAGGAGATCCTGTATAAGAATCTTGTTCTTTGGAAGATTTTTGTTATCAGCGAGCCAGGTGCAGATTCTACCGAGTTCAGAGCTGAGGGTCTTTTCAACCTGCAGTTTGTTCCTGTCCGAGACCAGCAGTGCTGAGTCATCTGCGAACAGGAACAAGTGGCAGTCACAAGCTAATGTCATGACGTTTACATATATTAGGAACAGTAAAGTCCCTAGTATGCTTCCTTGTGGAACGCCACAGCTCACTGGGAGGCGGGGGGACAGACAGTGTTCCGTTCACCTCCACCATCTGTTCTTGTGGCTCAGGGGTAGAGTGGCTGGATCGTAACCGCAAGGTTGCCAGTTCGAACCCGGGCTCCCCCAGAGTTAGCGTTGAAGTGTTCTTGAGCAAGACACTGAACCCCTAATTGCTCCTGATTGCAGGTTGGTGCCTTACATAGTTTCCGCCGCCATCGGCGTATGAATGTGTGTGTGAATGGGTGAATGTAATGCATAATGTAAAGCACTTTGGATAAAGGTGCTTTACATTATGCATTATAAAATGCACCATTTATATAAAATGCACCATTTATATAAAATGCACCATTTAACTGTATATGATTACAGTACAGTTTCTGGCGGCGTTTCAGAGTATGGGTCAGACTCCCATTGGCTTAGGTGGTGTTTAAGGGTATGGGGTCAGATTCCCATTGGATGGGACTCCCAGTGATGACTAGGTCGCTACTTTGATGACTGGGTTGCTTACATTTCATGAGCTTTCATTAGTCAGGTTTCACCTGACAAAAAGGCTAGGCAAAGTAAGCTTCGGCTTCAGCCTAGCCCTAGACCATTTCGGTGCCACCTCTGATTATTGTAAATACAACTTAAGTATTTAACATGTAACTGTAAAGCACCGAATAAACTATTCATTCACACGCACGCCACGCACCCACGCACGCACGCACGCACAAACACTGTATACTGTATATATATATATATACCTCTAACGCAATCTCCTCTATAGACATCGTATTCCTAAGACACAATGGTGGCTGAAGCTGAGACCCATCCTGAAGATCCTGGCCAAGTACAAAATCAACCTGGACACTGAGGCTGCCACTATGGAACATATCATCAGGAAGAGAGGCCTTGTTGAACAGTAGTCTTCTGATGCTAGAATCAAAACACTGTGAATTGTTCAATAGTCACCTAATCAAATATTTAGTCTTTAGATGTAGCATTTGAGTTGGGTTGCGGAAGTGGTTTGTGAGCTTCGGATGGATATCTATAGTCTTGCAGAGCTATAATATACATGCACAGTGCACACCACATCCTTTTTCAGCAAGCTGCTCTAAACCGCACTGTCCGCAAACATGTTCTGTTTCCTGTCATACGCTCTCCTGCTCTGTTCACTGTTCTAGAACTTCCCTTTCCACCAACAGCAGACAACTCAGTTGTGTTGTGAAAATCAATTGTAACCATCTCAATTTACAAATTTATCGCAACATTGTCATGGCAAAATAAAAACATACTTCACTTGTGCTGTCAGTGTTTTTTTTTCTCTGTCTCTGGGCCCCCATGGCGATTATAAAAACATTTCGTCTCTGCATGTCGTCACAGAGGTAGGAAACAGAAGGAGGAAGCAAAGTGCAGACAGGGAAGATCACAGCACTGTCAGTGAACCGGTACATAAGAAAAAGAGAAACCAACAGAGGTGAGTAACGTTTTAATACATTTTGTCATGTTTATAGTGAATACAACCACGGACGTGAATGAATTTCATGTGATTTTGAATATATATTAATTTTGATGCATATATATTTGTCAGTTTATTATTTAAAGGTGATTTCACTTAATTAAAATATCACTTATTTTTTTGTTTTGTTGTGATAATCCTCTCTACTATAGAGTGTGCTGACCATATAAGGAGTTCCTCCCTGTCCCCAGTTAACCCCTGGGGGTCAAAAAACCTTAGATTTCGTGTTTTGAAATCACTGACACCCCCTTTAAGCTGTAAAGCTCTTCTAAGAGGAAGACGTGGTGCAGTTAGTTGCTTTAGCAGACATTTTGAGGGTCCAATGGAGTTAAGAGGTTTTGTCCAAAGCACTTTTTACTACTTTCCATTGGTTCAATATTTTCGAAAATAATTTAGTTATGAGGTTTCCTCCCGACAGCAACGATATGGTATGTACAGCCAGTAAGATCTCCTAAAATCTAATTAGAGGATCCTTTTTTACCAAAAATATTTTCTTTTTAGTTTTTACGCAAAATACGTACGCAAAAATAGCAGATCTACATGCTCAAAATGTAGGCCTATCGCATCCCAACGTGTTGTGAGCTTGTAGATCTTAGAAGCTTTTAAATGGGTGAAATTAAGTTAGTAAAATGTACAGTAATGCTACACATCATAATATGCCAGCATACTGTGTGATGTATTCTGCTGTACCAGCATCATACTTTGACCACATAACAGCCTTACATGTTGCAGAAAAGCTCTTGTGCAAACTGCAGTCGATCTTTGGCATGCATATAGTGACCCATTTCCCAATAGACTGCCTTTTGCTATATATGTGTGAGAATTGTGGCCTCATGCGCATAAATTGGTTTAACCTTACAGCAAGTGTGTCATGTATTTTAACCATAAGAACTACTATGTGAGTAGAGGTATACACGGTATAAATACAGAACTTTATGACTCAACATAAGGACCTCTACCTCTGCCAGGGATTTTCATGAATCTTGGCGGGAACGAGGTAGTAGGTTGCCCCCCTAGAGACTTCATCGGTTGAATTTGTAAAAGGTCATGGTCACAATCACGATCATGGTCAAAATTATATAATCGGTCATAGATCAAGAGCTTTAATCCGTTCTGTTGCCCTCTGACATCACACAGTTCCATCAAATGATGTCATAGTGTACAAATTCTCTCTACCCCCAAAAAGCCAAAGGTTGCAAGATATGGGAAAATACTTAATCACTCATATCTATAAGTAAGAAATGGCATAGGTCGCATATAGGCCTTGAAGTAGGCTGTAAGCTGAAACTTATAGGTGCTGAGTCCATTTATTAAAGGTTCTATTCGTTTTGGCAAATGAGTGCTTTGGCATTTGTTGGATTGTGTAAATAAAAACGTCTGGGCAGCTGGGCTTCCGAAGCTAGTTGGATTGTGACTTACTGATCACAAAGCAAGTCTCACCCCTCTCTCTTTTTTCATCTTATGGAAATCTTGACAGCTACAAATTGTTGGCAGAGGTATGTACTCTAATAAATGCAATACTTCTAGTCTTAATTCACACCTTGTAATTATCCAGATTATAATTTAGACACCTTTGCTAATTACTTTTCACATTTTCATCTGCCCTGTAGGTTTCACCCCGCTCATGTTCCCGGAATATAATTTATCTATGGACAGACAATGAAAAGGATTGTTGTACTCATTGTTCTGCTACACTTTGTACAACAAAGTGAGACTCAGGGTGAGTGTCTGAGTAAAAGGAGTAGAAGGAGTAAAGTAAACCTCCACATTTGTATTATATTTGTATTTGTTTTCTTTTCTACCAGTCAAATGGCGGGACCTTCTGTGTTAATCTGTTGTTGTATCAGGTCTCCAAAGATGTGTGCCCAAGCCAAATTGCACAGAGTGCATGAAAGGTCCTGGTTGTGCATGGTGCAACCAGATGGTAAGCCAAATTATATATTTAACAGTATAGGCTGATACAATTAAAATTATAAATAACCAAGCATTTAGTATGATAGAGATCATGTATTGTGTTGTGGCCCTGAAATAGTAATCACTAATCAGAAAACATTATTAATTACAGACATGCAAGGTCCCATTATGGTTTAAAACACATTGGTGACTCACTGGCGCATGCTTATATCTTTGAGGCATGGTTGATGAATTTTATAACATGTAGGCCTATTGGTTATTTTCAGATACTGGACTGGTACATAATCACTATTTTTCTCTCTACACCCAATAATAGCACAGACTACTACAGTAAATATTTGTGAAGCACCACGCATTGGTGAAATGAATAATGGCCTTTTGCATTAGGTAGGTGAGAAGGTAAGTCAGTCAGTGAATGAAATAAAATGTAGTGCTCCACTCTACTCCTAGGGCTTCCTGAAACCGGAGGAATCGAATGAACGCCGCTGTGATACAGAGGAGTCTTTAAAAAGCAGGCACTGTGACAAGGAAAAGCACATTATTAACCCTGAGCCGAAAATGGATGAACTGAAGAACAATGACCTCAGCCAGGGCCCATATGATGTGATCCAGATTAAGCCACAAAATCTCAAATTCAAACTCAGAGTCGGTGAGCTGAGAAATGTATATCACAATCTAAGTTGCATTATATTGATGTCAGTGTGAATGGCTCACCATCTGCCACATGGGTTCAGATTGAACTCATTGACCGCCACCAGAACCTCTGGCGCTGTCCGCATCGTATATTTAAAAGTCTTCAGAAGCATTAATAATTATAACCGCGAGGTAAGTAAGTAACCTTAAAGAGCCATGAGGCCAGGATCCCATCTCCTGTTTCTGTAGCGTGAGGCAGCTTGATGTACAAGTACAGCCCCTGGACATGACACTGGTATGTCACAGGGACTTAACCGGCCGGGGATTGAACCCTGACCTCCCAGTCTCAGGGAGGACACTCTAACCACAAGGCCACTGAGCTGGTAACCATGAGGTATAGCAACGATTTGGTATTGAGCCCCTAACATCCTCTCTTTGTTCAATTCGATCTGAGCGGCAATTCAGAGAAAAACGCCTCAAAAGATCGGCGTTCCCATAACGTTGTGTGGGAGGCCATCTTGCTACAGGCAAAATACAGCAAGCTTAGTGTTTCCTAGCATTGGGGAGCGATATATACGATAAATATTTCGGATGAAAATTATGAATTCATAAGCCCCAAAACACGTTAAAGACATTCTTTGTAGCGGTCAATGATAAAAAGAGAAAGACATTTGTAGAATAAATCAAATGACCATATTCACTGCAAAGCGGTTATTTGCGTGAATATGGTCAGTTGAGAGTTAGGATGTATTTTCTAGTGATTATATTTTTCTAAATCAATCACAGGTGTCCCACAGACATTTAAAGTGTCATTCAAAAGAGCTGAGGGGTTTCCTATTGATTTGTATTACCTGATGGATCTGTCATTCTCCATGAGAGATGACCTGGACGAGATCAAACATTTGGGCCAGGATATCGTTGACACTCTTGGAGACTTCACGAAAAAGATTCGTATAGGTGAGAGCAGAGATTCTATTACATTCTATTTTGAACAACGCAGATATAGCTGGCCGGGATCTGAATCTGTCGTCCTATCCTATCCGTTTGTGCCAATATTGTGAGTTTGCTGCCATCTAAATGTTAAAAATTATCTAAAGAGCTGATTGAGCTTGATACATTGTGATGTAAGCGACAAAGCTGCATCATGTGAATTGGCATTTTCTATGATCACATTCACACCTAACAGAACACTTTGTTTTTTTTCTTAGCCAGAGTTGTGTTGCTTAGTTATATCACAGTGTACGTAGTGACGTACCCATATAGCTAACCTTTTAAGATGTTTACCCTTTACATGGCAAACTCACAAAATTGTCCTATGGTTTAGTTCCCATGTAAACCCTTTGCATGAATTCTATTGCATCCATTAGGTTTTGGCTCTTTTGTGGATAAAGTGGCCCTACCATATGTGAGCCAGGTGAAAAGTAAAAAGAAAAACCCTTGCCCTAGCCGGAGCACCACTTGCCAGCCAGCCTTCAGCTTCCAAAACATTCTTAGCCTGACTGAAAATGCCGGTGATTTCAAGAAGGAGGTCAGCAGGCAAGCGATTTCCGGTAATTTGGACTCTCCGGAAGGCGGATTCGATGCCATAATGCAAGCTGCTGTCTGCCAGGTAAATTTGTCCTCAAACCAGATTGTGTGTGTGTGTGTGTGTGTGTGTGTGTGTGTGTGTGTGTGTGTGTGTGTGTGTGTGTGTGTGTGTGTGTGTGTGTGTGTGTGTGTGTGTGTGTGTGTGTGTGTGTGTGTGTGTGTGTGTGTGTGTGTGTGTGTGTGTGTGTGTGTGTGTGTGTGTGTGTGTGTTATCTTTAAAATAAATTCAAAACTTGTTAAAATAGCAAATTCTTGGCTGTTTACTCTATTTTGATGGATGATGAAATAATTAAATTGATTAAAGCGATACTTATCTATTTTTTTGTCGCATTCCTATAAGTATTAGCCAATCATTTGATGACCAGCAGTGGTTCCCAATGGAGACACAATGGAGACTCTTTGTTTATATCTATATATATTGTCCTCTATGTTGTTTTCTTTTGTTCAGGATGTGATACGTTGGCACAATGTTACCCGGATTTTGGTCTATACTTCAGATGACACGTTCCATATTGCTGGAGATGGCAGACTGGCTGGCATCTATGAGCCTCATGATGGGAAATGTCACCTCAATGGGAACAACATGTATGATGGCACCAAATATGTGAGTAAACTACCATCAAAGCAGCATATTTGTGTGTTCAAAATCAGTTCAACGTATCAACATAATTTGTTCATAAAGTGTTTAAATTGTGTCTAAATTATAGTGATATGTTCTTCTGTCAAAACACACCACAAAAAAAGATATAACATTTTGTTAAAAGGTTAAAGGTCTAAATATAGAGCGCTGATGTCCTGACATCACTCGCTCATCCCCTGGTGAATATGGAGAATAACATGGGTCATCATTCTTAACATCGTCTCATATTAGAATTGTAGTCTAAAAATGAACAAACTGTCCTGTTGATATTGTCAGGGAGGTGGCTCTGTATCGTTTACAATAGTCAGTCAGTCATATTTGATACAGTCTGTTTCTAGCAGTAACATTAGCGTTTTCTTGCAGTCAGTTGATTCTTCATATCCATGTGAGTGATTCGGCAGTTCTTATATGAGGCGATCTAAAATCCCCCTATGGGGATTACAATACAAATAAAAATGTACACGCCATTTTTGTATACCCCACCATAGACAACCAATATAAGGCAAAATTTCATCATATCACAAGTAGCATGTGACATGTCAAACTAGGGGGTTTTCATGATTATGAATCCATTCCAGGCATTCGTTTTGCATGGAAAACACTCCTTGTCCTAAATTTGGCCATACCTCATCACATTTGTGATAAATGGTAAATGATAAATGGTGCATTTATATAGCACCTTTATCCAAGGCGCTTTACATACTGTAGATTGTGCATTACATTCACCCATTCACATACACATTCATACACTGATGGAGGCGGAGACCATGCAAGGCACCAACCAGCACATCAGGAGCAATTTGGAGTTCAGTGTCTTGATCAAGGACACTTCGACACTAACTCTAATGACGGTGATGGCGGCTCCAGCTGTTTTTAGGCCAAGGAGTGTTTTTCGTGCAAAACTAATGCTTGGAATGGATTCAGAATCATGAAAACCCCCTAGTTTGACATGTGACATTCTACTTCACTAGTCGGAAGAAACACACCATTGGAAAGGTTTAAGGGATTTATTGACAGTAAAGAAAGTAGGGGATGAATGAATGAAATCGGGTGTGTAGGTTCCAGGGGGGGTCGCCGACCCTGAGGTCTTTGGGGAGGAGGTCGTATGGTGTTCGTTGTATGGCGTTCGTCGTAAGGCGTTCGTCTTACGGTGCACATGGACGGTCACCCCCCGGCAGGAACCTGAGAAGGAGAGAGAGTTTTGTTTTAATTGGTTGTTCCACTTTGGCAAAGTGAATGTAGTATTCCTAGTGCCGATAAGCTTCTTTGAGGGGAGCGGGGAAAGGAGCTACTATGGAGGTGAAGGGGGTGGGGGTGGGATGCGAAAAGCCTGTAGGAAGGTGGCTAGTGTGCGACGCGGTGAGGCGGGCGAAACGTGGAGGATTCTGGGTGGTACTGGGCAGGTATAAATAGGGACAGGTAGATTGGCATGGAGGGCGGAGAGTGGCGTGAAGTGCAGGGTCGATGTGTGTTTCTCCGCCTCCTGAACATCTGTTGTTCCAACTCCATTTAAAGTATGATGAAATTTTGCCTTATATATATTGGTTGGGGTATACAAAAATGGCCATAACCTTTTTTGCGATATTTCTGGCAGAGCAGACCTCCCATTCTGTGGACCTTAATGACCAAGTGAATAGAAAAAACTGTCATGACATCACAGGTCCTCTCAAATTTTTGCCCCAAATGGGGTATAGTGACAAATGTCCCCCTTTAACCACATGAACCCTATAGAGAACATTTGGCAAAAATAGACAAATATTTGCCTAAATTGGTGAAGATTCAGCGGAAATAGCAGATCTATAAGCTCATGCTATTCTCGCCATTTGACAACAAAATTGTTTTTGCAAACCCATTATTTTTCCCATGTGTGTTTAGGACAAGTGGTGTAAAGTAACTAAGTGCATTTACTCAAGTACTGTACTTGAGTAAAATGTTGAGGTATTTTTACTTTATTGGAGTATTTCCAAGTTTCTGTACTTTTACTTCTACTCCACTACATATCAGAGACAAATATTATACTTTTACTCCAGTACAATAATTGAAAAACTTACTAGTTACTAGTAGGCCTAACTAGTTATTTGGATTATTATTAATTTATTACAAAACATACATTCACCACTTCAGCGCTAGCCTAGTATATTTCGGCATTTGAAAATAGACGATCTACAAGCTCACAATGCGTCGCGATGTGACACATTGTGAGCTTGTACTATAGATCTGCTATTTTCAAAGGATTTTTATACATTTTATACATTTGAAAACTTGTGAAATGGGACATCTGCATAATGAATACGTTCTACTTTTGATGGCCTACTTTAAGTACACTTTTGTACTTTTACAAAAGTACATTTTGAATTCTGGACTTTACCTTTCTATATTGATATGTTTACTTTGAGTACTTTTCCCTCCACTGTTTAGGACTACCCCTCCATCGGCCACCTCTCCAGGGTTCTCGCAGCCAACAACATTCAGCTTATCTTTGCTGTCACTGAGGAAACTGTCCAAGCTTATCAGGTCTGTATAAAAAAAGGACATTAAGCTAAGGAGGAGTGTCCATGTGACTGATTATATTGGTGACTTTTCAATACCTCTCATCCAAGCATTCCTTTCTACTTAGGCCCTGAGTAAACTAATACCCCAGTCGGTGGTGGGAGTTCTCAAGAAGGACTCCAGCAACGTAGTCCAGCTCATCTCGGAGGCGTATAATGTGAGAATGTTAATGGTCCTTAACCCATGACTATAATAGTCTATAATACAGTGGTTCCCAAACTTTCATGTCAAGGACCCCAAATTGACACTAATTAGCCCTGTGGACCCCCATTTGAAGAGAATAAGAGATATACCAGGGACCCATAAGATAAGATTTTTACAGCTCTAGCTGTTGATTATCAACCCATTTAATTTCAAGGATCCCCAGTTTGACATGCATTAGTCTGCAGATCCCCATTTAATGCCATATCTCTGAGATGCCAATTTATATTGTCAAATCAATGTCAATTTAACTCTGAAACCAATAAGGGTCCATTTGGTTCCTATCATTTAGCTGGGGACCTCCTGGAACTCCCTCAAGGAACCCGGACCCCACTTTGGGAACCACCGCTATAACATAATTGAAGACAATATAGTGACTATACTTCTCCTAATGGTTAAGATGGATTACATGCAGAGGATACATTATGTGTGTAAATGTATAGTGGTAGACAGTAACTAATTACATTTACTTAAATGGGAATTAAAGGTGATTTCTTTCCTTTCTTTTTTTTAAATGTATTATTACAGAACCTGTCATCCACCATACTGCTGGAACACCAGGGGGCGCCACAAGGCCTGGATGTTGCCTACAAGTCCCACTGTGTTGACAGTGCCCCCTGGCGGAAAAGTGGAGAATGCATGAATATTAAGATCAATGAGCAGGTTTGTCTATAATTCCTAGCGAGAAATGTGAATGTCTATATAGTAGGCCTATTACTAAACATACATTAACCACTTAGTGGTTAATCTACATATGCACAATGTGTGGCATCATGATGCGTTGTTTGGTACTTTAAGTACATTTTTATACCAAGACTTTTGTATTTTTACTATTAGTTACATTTTAGTGGCACATTTTGAATACTAATAATATAATATAATATAATATAATAAGAGTACTTTTTCCACTACTGGAAATGTCACACATAACAAACTAAAAGGATAATGAAACTGGTCAACCTGGGTCTCATTTTTAGTACCCTGGAATGATTTAATTTTATTTTAAATTGTCTCTTGTGTTCAGGTTGACTTCACTGTTAGGTTGAACATCTCTGAATGTCTTGGAAAAGAGATGGAGTTTCATTTTAAAGTCCAGGGCATCAGTGAGACCCTGAAGGTGGCTGTAGAGACCCTGTGTGACTGTGATTGTGGAGAGAGGGAATCATCCCCACACTGCAACAACAGCGGCACACTCAACTGTGGAGTATGCAGGCAAGTCCCTACTCAGTAGAATCATAGGGAAGTCCCTACAGAAACTATAGTAAAATAAGCACATCACTTCGTGGAGGTGCTGGGTTCAAAAAGTAACATATGAAAAGAGAAGGGAACCCGCACACTCATATGCTCCAAAAGATAACTTTATTGACAACGTTTTGTCTCTTTCGCTCTTCATCTGGTCAAAACTGGTCAGTTTTGACCAGATGAAGAGCCTTGGCTCGAAACGTCGTCAATAAAGTTATCTTTTGGAGCATATGAGTGTGCGGGTTCCCTTCTCTTTTCATAAGTCCCTATAGAACCCTGACTGAGTAACTGAACAAATGTTAGCGTAGATTTAAATTGTAAAATGTTATTGTGTTCCTTACAACAATGTTTTTTTTTTAAAGATTAGTTTTTGGCTTTTCTGCCTTTATTGATAGTTTTAAGTGAATATTGACAGGAAAGAGAAAGGGAGAGACACACAGCAAAGGTCGTCATGAACAGGACTCAAACACGGGACACGTGTCAGGCCAGAGCCTATATGTGGCATACACCTGGACCACTAGGCCACCAGGCACCCTACTTGAAACATTGTTAAAAACTAAAATCAAAAACGTATTTTCAACTTAAAAATGTGTTGACATAACAGGTCAAAATACTTTAATTTGTCAAGTGATGAATTGCATGACACTTCAACAAAGCTTCAGGGAATGCCAATAATGTTAATGTAGAGAATGTATGTAATGTGTAATAATTAGGATTTTATTATTTAATACGGTATGTTAAACTATAGTAAGGACATTTTCTCTGTTTTATTCCAAAAGTATTCTAGTAGTTAATGAACCTAATAGCGTCCTTACTGGGGGCGAACATTTGCAATACGTTGTGAGTTTGTAGATTAGCTATTTTTGGCAAAGTTAAATTGGTGCAGAGGGGAAAAACGAGAGTGCCCAGTATAGATAAAGCCTGGGGGACCCCGGTCAACTTAACCTATTAGGCTTAGGCTTTTAAGTTGTTGAAGTGTTGCATTCTGATTATTTTAGGGGCAGCAGTGGCTCTGGAGGTAGAGTGGCCGCTCCCAGTACGATCCCGGGCTCCCCCAGAGTTACTGTCAAAGTGTTCTTGAGCGGGTTGGATGCCTTGCATGGTATCCTCTGCCATCGGTGTATGAATGTGTTTGTGAATGGGTGAATGTAATGCACAATTTATGTAAAGGGCTTTGGATGAAGGCACTATATAAATGCACCATTTACCATTTTTAATGTGTCTCCTAGTTGTGACTCAGGTTTCGTGGGTCAGAAGTGTGAGTGCGAGCAGCAGAAGGGCGTGGCCTCACTGGACACATCATGTCGTCAGAACAACGCTTCCCAGGTGTGCAGCGGCCATGGCCACTGTCACTGTGGAGTATGCACGTGCCAGGGCAGCCACAGTGGTACATTCTGCCAGTGTGATGACAACAACTGCCCCAGAAACTACAACATGCTTTGTGGTGGTAGGTGCACGTTTCATTATGTTGCACATGTACGACCATCCAAAGCATTTAACCATTTTAAACCCTGTATACAACACTTCATCCCCAGGGAGTCTAGAGTCTCAATTATTTTATACTTTGTTGTGCTAAAAACACATGCAAAAAATAGTGGATTGACCTATAGAATCTCTTTAAAAAAATCAATTTTTAAAAGATTTCGCCTACTGTACATAAGGATTTATGCAAAATGCGGCGCCAGGTTTAAAGTGGTTAACAATGTATCTCAGCATCTCTCTTCTCATCATTAGTTTTAGTAGTACTGTAACATAAAACATTTACAGTAAAGATGCATACTGCAGCTTGGATTTGTTTGACACATTTTTGTATTCTTCAGGAAATGGGAATTGTAACTGCAGCACCTGTACATGCTGGGCCAACTACACTGGCTCTGCATGTGAGTGCTCCACGCTCACAGATGAATGTGAAACAGAGGGCAACAGACACTGCAGTGGACATGGACAATGCGAATGCAACCGGTGCCGTTGTAATCAAGATTTTACTGGCAAGCACTGCTCTTCAATAGTGAATACTTGTCAAAACTACAAGTGAGTATGACTGTTATGCTGTATGACACTGAGGTAGCTGTTTCTTCTTTGTTGTTTTTTGTTTGCATTTTCACAATAATGGTTCTTAGGCAGAGGGGACTGTAGGTGTGAGATCTCTGCTCACATGATTTTAGATTGTGTTTGTATTAATGCATACAATAGAGCAGGTGTTCCCAAACTTTTTTGGACCAGGTACCCCTTTTGGGGTAGATATTCTTCCAGGTACCCCCTCATCCTCGCAACACGGATAACAATATATTTACAACCACAAGCAGTGTTTCCTGCAGGAAAAAGCTTTGGCATGGTGCTGGGCACAGGCCGCAATTTTGATTAATTAATTCATTTGATTCATTAATTAATAAGATGAATACATTAAGATTAATTTGTATTATTGCTCTTGTATTGCTATTGGAGACACTGGGGGGACACTGGGCAGGCACTGAGGAGGCACTGGGGAGACACTGGGGAGGCACTCAGGGGCACACTGGGGAGGCACTGGGAAGGCACTCAGGGGGCACACTGGGGAGGCATTGGGGAGGCACTCGGCTAAATGTAGACGTCTAAATGTAGACGTCTAAATGTATACAGACGTCTAAATGTAGACGTCTAAATGTGTACGTCTTCTCTTATGGGGGTCCCTGGCATATCTTTTCAAATGGGGGTCCACAGGCTAAGTAGTGTCAATTTGGGGTCCTTGACATGAAAAAGTTTGGGAACCACTGCTTTAAACACTTTAGCACTTTATGAACATTAACAAAATAGATGGGTCCCCCCTGGAACTCCCTCAGGTACCCCTGGGGGTCCCCGGACCCCACTTTGGGAACCACTGCAATAGAGCACGCACATCCACTCACTAAACGCCAGGTGCCGGGCCAAGGTTAATAGAAAAAGGTAAGGTCCGCACACTGTACCTTTCGAGCTGAATCCAGTGTGGGACCTTACCTTTTTTTCTTTCAAAAATGACCATGTATATATCTGTCAAAATGATCAAACACAAAAACACTTGCAAGCTTGGGGTCCTTTACAGTCCAAAAGGGCAAATTGTTGTGATTCGGCACTATAATAGAATTGAGGTTGGATTGAATTTACCCAACTTTTATGATTTAGAATTAGAATGTATACATATACAATACATGTTTCCGATATCTCACATGGTAAGTTGCATAGGAACAGTCATACTGTATGTTTGCCTGTTGTTACCTCACCAGGAAGTGCATTGAATGCATATCAGAACACAAGGGAAGTGGTGAGGAGGTGATGAGATGCAGTAAGGACCACTGCCACTCAGCAACATTTCAGTACATAGAACAAGAGGAGCTCCCCTGCAGTACTGATGCTCTCATGTATGAAGTGAAGCCTTCCCCTGATGGCAGCATCCTAGTCTGCTACACTGACCTACCCCGTGAGACATATAATTAATCAAATAATCGTTTAATTCCTGATAAAACAGCCAGTAACATATATTATGTACACTATCTGAGCCCTGTGAGCATATGTTTGTTTTCTAACCTTGTAAATGTTATTACCTTACTTCCAGTAATAGCCATTTTTGCAATTTAACAACGGGTTCTCTGGTTCTCTTGCATATTTCAACTTAATCTCCTCTTTTCTGACAGGTTCTATTGACAGGACTTTTGTGATCATTGTCAGCTCTGTGTCTGGTATCATTGTCATTGGCATAGCAGTGATCCTGGTCTGCAGACTCCTCCTGGAGCTGCACTATCGCAGTGAATACCGCAGCTTCATCAACGCTCAGAAAGACAGCAAATGGAACGAGGTGAGAAATACATTATGACACTGCATAAAACAAATTTTGTCTCATTTTCTATACCAGTCATAATAACTTTCTTGGGCCTGTAATGGTAATTTATTTTCATTTTTTATACATTATTAAAGATAAATGGATATGTACATTTTCAAATATGGCTCACATTTGTGATTTCAGGCCAACAATCCCTTGTTTCAAGATGCCACCACCACTGTAGTGAACCCGATGCACTTCGAAGATGACTAAAGCCCACCACACACCGGCTGCGACCGGCTGCGGTGCGTTGCTGCCTGGAAAATAGAACTGTGTTCTATCGGCGCTGTGTGTGTATATATGCTTAGTATATTGAGAAAAATATGCCCATTTGTTCTTCCTTCATGTCTTTTAACACTCTATTATAGCTTAATTTTCCCTCATATTAATTACTGTAATATTGTCTGGGCTGCTACATATTCAACATATCTCACAAAATTACTGATCATTCAAAAAAGGTTTCTGAGAATGATTTCACATTCAAATAGTTATGAGCCATCTGCCCCGCTCTTTATTAAATATTTACCCATTGACAAAGTTTCAGACCTGTTTATTTATGTTTAAATCAAAAAAATACAAACAAGACAGAATTATTTCCGTGTTACTTCTGACATTCACTCCTACCCCACAAGGCAAAGAGATGATTTTGAATTACCCTATTGTCGCACTTCCAATCCAAACATCAATCATTCATCAAATTTTGAGGCCTTCATCTATGGAATTCCCTAGATGCTTCACTTAAATCCTCATTTTCCTTGCCACTATTCAAGAAACAGAAGAAATATCTTATTTCTTCCTCTCTGTAGATTACATGATTTACTTTGATGTGTTATATTTTCTTTTGTGTGTTTGTTGTTGTATTGTTTATTTCCCCTTTTTGTGCAATCTCTGTGTTTTTATTTCTTTATTGCACAGCTGCTCCCTTTGCCAACTTGTAGACTTTTGTATTGTTCTTAATGAACTTTTAATCTGCTTAATCAATGACCTCTTCCATACAGGAAAGGATTCCAAATAAGCCAGCTGGCTTCTTCCTTTCCTTGCATTGTATTTTTGTTCTTTGATATGTATTGTCTATTTTTTATACTATGTGCTAAATAAATAAACCTAAACCTAAACCTAAGCGCTTTACAATGTGCATTAAGCTACTTGTTGAAATGTGCAATACAAATATACTTGCCTTGCCAGTTGCCTGTCTCTCACACACACACACACACACACACACACACACACACACACACACACACACACACACACACACACACACACACACACACACACACATACACAAACACATGACGGGCTTGACGGCAGAGGTAACCATGCAAGGCACCAACTGTCTCACGTTATCAGTTGTTATGAGCAGTTAGGGTTCTTTGTCAGGAACTAATAACCTGGAACCTTCCGATTCCAAAATGGCTATGTTACGCTGCCTTCTAAGTTCTGAGCCACTGTTCAGTAGCTTGTTTGTAGCTTGATTACTTAATAATAATAATAATAATAATAATGTAATTTTCCAGATCTTTGACCTTGCTATATGACTTCCCCTTCTTTATTTTATCTGCCAAGAGGCAGGAATGGCAGAAGGTGTGGGATTATGTTCCTTATGTCCATATGTGTAAACACATTGTGATTGGCCAGAATGAGATGATTTATGGTGATAAGAGTGCCCCTCACTTCACACGGGTGTGATTTTTATTATTGCGTTAGAGGTAATACATTTACTCAAGTACAACTTTGAGGTATTTAAAAAGTATTTTTTTAGTCTTCACCACTGCAATTATGCGGACAAAGAATACAATTTCCCATGTACCAGCCATGTTTTTATTATTTAAAACCTTTCGCTTACTTTATAGATTTTGATTATTATTTAAAAACATACATTAATCAAATATAAGCCCTATTATTTCCTCAATTCGAATAGGCCTATTTGACATACCGTAGATAGTTTTGAATACAATAATTTTACTTGTAACAGCATTCTGATCTTGTGGCATTGCTACTTTTACACAAGAACAAATAAAATAAGTACTTCATCCAGTCCACCACTAGCCTCGGAAACCCAGACGTTTTTATTTAGTCCACCACTAGAGTGAGGCCAAAGTAAAAAATAAAATAAGTACTTCATCCAGTCCAGTCCACCCAAGAGCGAGGTTACCACCTCGGAGAGTGACTCCACCACTAGAGAGGAGAACTACAAACCCCATAAATCTACATCTCATCCGGAAGTACTGCAAACGTCACGGATTGGTTAGCGTTTAAAACCTGAGCGCGGAAGCCAGCCAGGAGCCAGCCCTCCCGATCCCGATCACTTTGCCGTTTTATCCTTAATATCCACAACGCTAAAAGATAAAAAGATATCAGGACAACGTATAACTGAGTAGTTGTTAATTATTCTGCGATCTAAATAGCCGTCTGTCGTAACGACATTCGACAACATACGGTGAGTTTTTACGCTATCTACATTTAAGGCTTACATTTCAACTTGTAAACGCTCGGAAGTGAATAATGCTAACGGCTGCTTCTGTTGAGCGTTCAGTACAGTTTTGATTGTACTGTTTTTTTTGTTGTTGCAGATAATGACAATGAAATGTTTGAAGATCGACGACTTCTTCCAACGGACGGCTTCCCTGGAAGACACGGGTCTTTTAGTGAAAGAACTGGGGGTAAGCCTTATCACGCCGTTTATGTTGCCAACTTGCCATATCTGCTGCTGTGCTAACGTTTACTCTGACGTTAGTTTACCGTGTGTGTGTGTGCGCTTAAAATGGGCAGATGACGTTGATCAAAAACAATTCTTCTATGACTTATGATTGTATGTTAACGCAGTTGTTTAACTTTGTAGAGAGCTATTTTCACTCCTGAGGGTTTCATTTTACACTCAAGAGTTAAAGATCTATAAGGGATAATTTGGTTACCAACTCCATCACTTTGCTCGGGACCACCTGGAGCCACCTCAAGGACCACTGGTGGTCCCTGGACCACTGAGAACCACTGCAATGTTGCATTCCCTGGGTTTTTTAATTTAAATGAATTACAAGGAAGATTCCATGAGGGTAAACATGGCTGGTACATGGGAAATTGTATTCTTTGTCCGCATTGAAAGAAAATCTAAAACTAGCTTTGTGTGTTTCGCAGGATTATGTGAAGAGCAGACCGTTGTTTGAAGACCGTTGCTGCACGTTGTATGACAGGGTCATCAGGGCCTGTTGCAACCGCCTTGGTGTAGGATACCCTGACATGGAACATATTGATCTTCTGATGAAAGTTGTGGAGCTTGCCCTTGAGGGCTACAGTGTGTATGCGGAGCAGCATACACAGACCCCACTCTATATGGAGAAGATCATCTACCACATCTTCAAGAGGCTCGGCAGTCTGGGATTTCACCGTTTATCTAGTCGCCTAGGACTTTGGCTATATAGTAGACTCGTACAGCAGGTATGTAACTTGGCAGGCAATATAATTTAAAATTGTCAGTTTATATTAGCCTGGGCACCATTTGGGTATATGATCCGGGCGGGAGCGGATGATATTGTTACATGTTGTAGTATTGTTTTGTAGTCTACAGGCAGGAACAACAAACCCGAACTTCTTTTTCCCTCAAATCGATTTTTCTCAATAAAAGCTGCAGTCTACGAGAGTTTTTATTGTTATTCTTCTGGTTTGAGGGAAAAGGAAGTTCGTGTTTGTTGTTCCTGCCTGTCGACTACAAAACAATACTACAACATGACGTAACAATATCATCTGCTCCCAAGCGGATCATATACCGAAATGAAACCGAGACCAGGCTTTCCTCCGAGGTGGTGGAAAGCCTGGTGGACGAGGTTAGTTTATATACAGTGAGTATGTTTATTACACTGAATTAATTTTCTTCCGTTTTTCCTCATGTTTTCCAGACTGAAGACTACTGTGCTTTTGTGCAGAGCTGCTTCGGAGTCCTTTGGAGTGGCATGTCTGCTGCCCAAGATGAAACATCCCTGAAACCCAGAGACAAACTCCACTACAAGATGCAAGCACTGAGCTTTCTCTTGCTGTTGAGTAGGGAGAGCACATCACCTCTCCCCTGCTCCAAAGTTCCTGCCTACACAGAGCAAGCTTTCATTGAGTTTCAAAAAGGTTGTAGAGTGCTTTCCAAGAATGATGCTTCCTTTCTACTGCAGGAAGTACGCCATCTCTTCCACGGCTGTATGGCTGCATGTGAAAGTAGGGAAGGGCACACTTATATGCATAACAGTTTACTGTCCCTTTCTGAAGTAGTGCTGGTCACAGCAAAGTTTCTTTGTAAAGAAGGCCACTGGGCTCTGGCTTTGGTGTTGTTGGATGAAGTAGAGTACGACGTCATGCAAAATGGCGGTGACCTTCACAGTGCAATTGTGGGGCTTGGCAAATGGGCGGTAAAAATGTACTGTTCAAAGAGCTCTGGAGAGGAGATTGGACAGGGTTTTACGAAGTGTGCCCGAGCTCTGAGGCATATTCCATTTGATTTGGGAGACCGGGAATCCCATGTAGTCCTAGAAGCAAGCGGTCTTGTGGAATGGGCTGTCAGAGCTGGACAGCTTGGTGTGCTAAATGGACCCGACCTCCTTGCCTGGTTTTCTTTTTTGGAGGAGCATCAACAACGAATACTGAGAAGACTACAGACGGTGAGTGCAGCATCTATAATGTAGCCCACTGGTTCCCAAACACTGGGTTGGAGAACTTGGGACCCACTTGTGGGTCATGGACACATTTTTATTGGTCCTGTTTTTGAGGGCTGCTAGACCCTCCTATATTCAGCTATTGGTGTAGATTTTCGTCTTGCACAAACATTACATTATTCCCATTAACAATGACTGGAGAATTTCCGTCATATGTGGATGAACACATTGGCTATTTTTGTCCTACACAAAGATTAAACTCCCATTGCCAATGAATGGAGACTTTACTTCATGATGTACGATAATAAGAGTGTCCCTCACTTCACACTGTGTTTTTTCTTTTTTGTTTCATACATGGTTTTTAATTGCACAATATTTTCAAAACCTTCCCAAAAAAGAACTCTTTCATGCATTAAAAATTTGTTTGATTTTCTTTTCTTCAGTATTTTCATGAAGAATAAATAAATAAATTTAAGAAATTCCATAAATTGTAAAACACATTTTTAAGTAGTGAAATAGTTGATCTACAAGCTCACAATGCAGTGCTACACATTGTGTTTATGTTTTGGGTCTTGAGCTAAAACGTTTGGGAACCACTGCTGTGTATCCTCATTGACCAATATATCATTTAACGAGGACATTTTTAATTTCTAATGTGTGGTATATGTTCAACACTTAACAGAATTCTGCATCCCAGAATGAGGGCAGCCAACTTGTACAGTCCTTGTTCCTCAGCATGAACAAAAGCGTAGACTTTGCTCGTGAAAGTCTGCGGACCTCGCAGGTACGTAAAGCTGGTTTCAGATGTGCCATATATGGTTACGTTTTCTGCCAAAGGTATTGAATGGTAAGTCAGAGACTTGGGTCTTTGACCAATACAAATTCTACGGCTCCCGTTGAGTTTGATTTAGCTGTCGACTGGAGTGAGTCACTGATCTATCTGTGTTTTTAAGTACTTGAGGGTTAAGGGCAGGCCTGTATTTAGAAGGCTCTTGGTGATTTTGCTTGTTTGTAGCTGGAGAACATGGTGATGCTGAATGGAGTAGTGCTGTATTGTCAGGCCACTGCTGGACAGATCATTAGTGAACTACACAAGCTGGACAGTGTACTATCGACTGGACATGTGTTGAATAAAGCGCAAGCAGGTAATTTAATGTGGTCTCTTCTTACGTTACACTGAGCTTAGCTTTAATCTCTATTTGTAAACGTCTTCTGACCTGCGTTTTGCAAAAAAAATATGAATTTAGGCCAATACAATGGCAAACTATGCTTTTTTTGTAATTCTATTTTCACGTATTCTCTATTCTATATAGTGACTACTATTTACAACTTTGTGTGTGGATTGTACAACAAATCACACTATGACCAAGCCTTCCCTCTAATTGAGATCATCTGCCAGGAGCTCTGTAGGAATAGCAATTCCTCCATCTCTCTAAATTTGGTGAGCAACATAACCAAGTATTTTTTTCCAAAGTACCATGTTTTTTAACCTACATTTTAACCTAAATTTGGTTATTCCTTTAATAGTTCAACAAAGTTTTCAGCCTGGGTGTAGAGACTTTTCGACGGGCCGGGAGGCCGCATCAAGCCCTGGATTTGGTCATCTCGTGGCTGAAGGCCCTGGGACAAAACCTCAAAACTCACATGGTGGAACCGGTGTCTTTGTGGGCAAAAACAAAGGCAGGTGCAGCGTGTGGTGATGAGGACATCAAGCTTAGGTAGGAACACCACCTTTTAGGCTTGTAGATCGGATATTTTCCACTATTTTGAAAATTCCTTCATAAAGGTAGGTCAGATTGTACGAGTTTTAAGTTGTTGTTTGTTTTTATCTGCCTCTCATATATTTGTGGTTTTCACACTAAACGATTGATTACACACTGCAAGAGTACCAAGATGCGTTCCAGACCTGATGCATATACTAGGCTACATTTTATTTTTATTCCAATTTTGACGTCTCGCGTACGTGCAGGATCACGTGATACATGCATGAGATCGACTGGTCTCTTTCTCTACTCGCGCACGCACACACAGGAATACACAAGGTGAAATGGAGCGAGACAGGAGATGGGGTGCTAAAATCTTGATTTTCATTAAATAAGTCTCTGCATGTCTCTCACACAGAGCGAGAACGCACGTGTTCCAAATGTTTGCGCTGCAGCGTAGATTCCGGGTTTATCAACATTCAAGTGAGATGTGTTGGTTTTATAGACTATTTAACAGCAATATTAGGCTAATATAGCTACCAATATAGCTAGTATGACACCTGAATTTATCGAGACATTGTAGCAGCATATGACATCAGGGTATAACTAGCTCTCGATGACGTAATAAAGATGTGGATTAAAGGACCCAATACCAGGTTGTAATTGGTTTTTGATGTTTACGTAATGACAATATGTTTTAGTGTCGGGAGGATTAAAGGTAATGCCCCTATGTATACATGTATGTAATCTGACACCACTGCCATATCAAGCACAAGTAGTCAATACGTCATACGCTGGCACGGCACATACACATCAAAAGGCGACATACGCATCAAAGCACTGGACGAAAACTATTACTTGTGTGCTCTGCTTGCGCAAGTAACGAGCTAAATTGCAAGCGATGACACAAATAAACTAGAAAAAGTGGTAGAGTTAGACGGAGTGCAAATCATATACTCTCTCTCTCCATGCCTTCGGCCTGGTGGAGACTAGAGATGCGCCGATCAGGTTTTTTGAGACCGATCACAGTTTGTTTTTCTCATGATTGACCGATACTGATCTTGTGAAATGTTGCAGATTAAAAAAAATCTGTCCGTGTGTCTGTCCCGCTATCCAAATATGGAGTGTGTTGCATCAGCAATCACTCAGCTCCATATATGGGCACAAAAGGGGCCAGGTCCACATATACAGTAACAGCGGGACAGACACACACACACAGACAGACATGATCTGCAGGGTCTCGGCTGCGTTCGCTTCCCGCGTTTGCGCGTCTTACTGGTACTATATATCTGATTGACATTTATACCACTGAAATGGTGTAAAAGATCAGTTTCTCCAGATAAGGTAAATTGCCGATCACAGGTAGGGTAAATGCCGATTACCGATCAGAGTGAATATTGGCCGATCAACAATCACTGGCCGATTATCGGAGCATCTCTAGTGGAGACGATGAGCAGACAAAATTGGAACTTTAATATATATATAAATTGAGCTAATAAATGGGATTGGTACTCTCCTCCTGATTAGTTGAAAATATGCAACCCACCTGAAAATGTATTTTCAGTGGTTCTCAAACTTTATGAATTTTAAGGACTATAACTGAGTGTACAAATGGAACATTTGCCTTGTTTTTAATCTGCTGTAGTTTCTGAATCTGAACTTGATTAAGTTTAATTTGTGTGAGCCAAAATTGTGATGGAATTATTACTACTACTGTTATTACTATTTATTTTGTGAACCCCTATGGTTGATTTCCCTAGGACTCTACGTGATGGTTTCGGTGCGGACATTCCAGATGAGGAAGTAATGCTTTGTCTTTTGGAGGAGGAGCTCTGTGTGTATAAAGAGATGAGTGGGGACACTACGCAGCAACGCTACAACACTCTTTGTGACCTACTGGACATCTGCCATGAGGAGAGCCCCCGCACACACTTGCGTGCTGTCTACCTGTGTGAAATGGCCCAAGTTGTGTGTTTCCAGGATTTTAGTGAACAGACAGACTGGTACACGCTTTGATTCACATCTTTGACTGAAACGATTCTTTAACTTATTCTATTAAGCATCAGTACAGTATCCTATTAAGCATCAGTATAGTATGTCTGTCTACCAAGCGCAAAAGATTAATGGGTGGAATTTATCAGTCAATTTATAATACACTGTCTATGCACTACTCTATGGCAACACTCCACAGAACTGTGACGCCATGAATATCTTTCAAAACAAACCGTCAAATGTTTTGAATTGCTTAAGGAATCTGTTCAGCTATACCTGGTTTACCATATTTTGTCTTTCACAATGTTGACAGCTCGCCATCGATTTGCCATTGGTATAATTTGTATCTTTCACTGTACAGCTCAGCAGATGATTTCGCTCATGAAGCTTTGCGGCTACTAGGAGAAGAAGTGGAGACGGCAGAGAATGCTCATAAGCTTAAAGATGATGAGGCCCATGCTTCTCTCTGGATCTACATCTGCACTCTAGAGAACAACCTACAAAAGGTGTGTATTGTACTCCATTCCTGCTTCCCAGTACAGTTGAAGTAAAATGTATTTGTTTATCTGAATCGATAAATCGGATAGAAGTACTTCTATGTAGGTTTAACTAAATCATTGACCAGGACTCTTATGTCCTTTTAAAATGATAACTGCGCCAATGTAATTTCTGCTTGGCAAGGCTATCGAGAAGGGGAAAAGACTGAAGGACTTGTGTCAGGAGACAGACAGTGTAATGAAATCGATACCGGTCAATGACCTTGACTATGAAGACAGGCAGAAGCAACAGGATGGTACCCTGATTCAGGAGGGCCTGCACTTCAACCTGGAGTCACAGAGCAGTATGGCATCTTCTTTCACATGTAGACCAGATTAGAACTGATATCAAATTCAGTAATGGATAACTTCCATGTTATTTGCATTTTCTCATCAGGCAGGCATTGTGATACCAATATATTCAATGTGATCTGCTTAAACACTTTAACATGGTTATTTCTGTGCTTTTTGTGTTCTCAGAGTTGTGTCAGTTTCTGGAGAGGGCCCTTGATAAGTGGTCCTCTATTCTGCAGAAAAAACACCTTCCCTCTGTTAGGAACCTAAGACAGACCTGCAGCTCTCTTCTTCTCACTACTGCCTTGTTTAAACTCATGGGAAAGGTGACAAAACAACTTCAATATAATTTCGGACATTGTCTTGTAGTATGATTTTTGCTGTCCATTTTTACCTGGTAGAGGATTGCACACAAAGTTGTTGTGACTCTCTCCCATAAGCGAGACATCTTGCCTGTAATACTCAAATCATTGGGTTATGCAAGTAACCATCTGTTTTGCCAGATGTAAGATTATTGTACCGAGGCTTACAATTTTTGTATTTGTGTATATCGTACACAGTCAAAGCAGGCATCATGCCAGCAAGAAAATGCATATTTAAAGGTTTCAACCATCCAATAATGGCTACATTACACAATCTGGGAACAACTCATTCGGTTAAACAAGAAATGTAATATTTTTACACTGAGCTGAATATATTACTCCCCACCCCAATGTGTGAAGCAATGTCCTGGGGGAAAAATAATCCTGCCGTTTGGTAGACTACTCGGAAGGTATGTATTTATTTGTCTTAGCATATCAAATGACTGTACTTTTGTCCTGCTTAGCCCCTGAAAGCTTTAAAAGCCTCCCAGCTGGCTTTTGGTTTATCTCATCACTTGCCTGATGACCCAAAAAGTGCCAGTTACCTCTGCCAATCAGCCATGCTTCTTCTGGAATTGGGTGTCCCTAAAATGGCTCAGGTAATGGAATTCTCAATGGCTATCTTGTATCATTCACATCCCATGCAGTAAATAATACAATTTGTAGTTTTTTGGAATGTAAAAGTGTCTCTTGTTGCAGGCTCAGCTGAAGCAAGCGGAATCCATTCTAGCGTCACACACCACGTCTGATGGGCCTTCTCCTCTCTTTATGCTGGTGGTTCTGTTGAAGGCTCGTTGTTGCTATGCCACAGGCCATGTAGGTCTACTGTTGAAAGCTCAATTTTTGCTATGTCACAGACCAGGAGATCTATTGTGCTCACAATTGGCGACCTAGGCAATACTACCTGATTCATCAATCCTTTCTCATGATGACTTTTGCACATATTGGGATTTTAGTTTGGCTTTAGCAGATTTTTGTGATATGTCCCTTCATTGACCACATTTCAGGTGGAGCCTGGGGTGAATTATTTGTGTGAGGTGCTTAAAGAGTCAATGCAGAAGCAATCCAGGATTTGGTACCTGCTGAAAGCCCAGGCACTCCAGACATGTGGTTCTTACCTCACTTTGGACACTGCTGACCTGCCACAGGAACTACGCCAACGCATCGCCCAGCATGGTTTGTACTATCACTTGCTCACATTTTCTTGTACTTATTTGTTCATGTCTGAATTCATAGCTGAGGATTCTAGATATAACTAATGTCAAATTAGTCATGTGCATTGAGGACTGTTGCATATATATTGCATATATTCCAGGTTCAAGTAATGCAGAGACTGCATTCTCTGAAAGTCTGAGGCTACTCCACAGCCTCCTGTGCACTATTGTGGGGAACGATCTCCTGTTTGGCAAACCAACTGTACAATTCATCAATCAAGGCAAGGTTTCTTTACACTGGCACTATTTACAATGCTTTGGAAAACTGCCATTACACCTAAACTACTTGTTCCGATGTGTTTCCTTTCTTCTGAGCAGGTGACAACCTGTTGCTGAAGTGGCAAGTACTTTCAGAGCTGCTAGACTGTTCTTTGAAGGTGGTAGATATTATAGGCACTAGTGGAGATGCCAATTATGCCATGCAACAGTGTCAGCAAGCCCTTGGATTGGCCACCAAGCTGCAGGCACTAAGCAAGTAAGTACATGATAGTTTGCTTAATTAAGTACATGAGATTGTAGGAAAGAAAATATTTCAGTTAAAAGTAACTAAGTTTTTCAAACACTTACATTTTTTTTCTCCAAAAATAGCAGATGTAGCTTACAAACTCACAGCATAGCGTGATGTGCTGTGATCTGCTGTTTTATAGATCTAAGTTTTTAAATAGATCTGCTTTTTATGTGATGACAAATGTTGGGTGCATAAATATTTTAGGTTTGGGGCTATTGTACTAGAATGATTATTCATGAAGAATACAACATTGTAATAACGGATACACAAGGTTAGAGGCATTATGTCTCTAGTCTGTGATGTGGGTTTGAGTGCATGTCTGCCAAAATGGACAAAAAAACTATACGTGGGAAAGGATATCTGCACAAGTACAAATTATGTGCAGATCCAAGCTTGGTGAATGACGCCCAATGTTTTAAGAACTTTTCTAAACGTTATTAAATAGAATTTGTATTTGTCAGTGTCTGAGCCCGACTCTAAATCCAGTTTCTGACAGCTTATTACTGTGTTTAAAAAAAATCATTGGGCTCTAGGATGCTGCATCATGAATTTTTGAGCGATGGGTCGCGACCGGGATGTTGCCAGAGGCATCGCTGAAAGTCTTGATGTAATTAGTGCGTATTATGACTTTAATGCCTGACAAATAACCTGTGACCGCTGGTGCTACACCATCAATGGGTTATACAGTATGCTGGCCATGGATGTCTGTCTATTGACTCATGTCCTAACCACTCGGGTGTTGGGTTGCCCAATGCTGGGGTGATATTTATATAAAAAATCTATCCATTATGCGTCTCTAGATGTGCTGAGCTGCTGGTGATGAAGGCAGAGCTGGAACTGCGGAGGGGGAAGAAAGAAGAAAGTGGCTGTGATTTGGACCGAGTCAGGGACCTGCTAGAAGCTGGCACAGGTCAGCAGACTACGCTGCCAGTTCATATTGAACTTACATTTTCATCGCTCTACTGCAATTCATACAATTTAATATATTTATTTTCCTTCTAGATTTTTCTTGTCTGGAGCAGAAGGCAAACGTGAAAATCAAGCCAAGAAAAGGCTACCCTACACAGAAGTCACAATCGCAGTCTCCCATATCGAGTTTTAGAGATGAAGTTGCTGAATTACTGAAAATCAGGTGGCCCTCTAAGCAATCTATAGAGATGGTGGACCAGGGAAGCTCCCCACCTTTCAAAGCCCAGGCTCGCCGTTTGCTGTCATCCTTCGCCCATGAGACTGACTGCCTGTGCCCCTGTTGCTCTGAGCCTAGTCTGGGGCGGGTGTCCGCTCTTTGGGCAGTAGCTGAGGCTCAGCTGTGTCTCCAGCAGGACTTCTTTCCGGTCCGACTTAGCCATAGATTCCATCAGGCCACTCTAGCCCGGTGCAACCGTGTTACTGCCAGACTTGGGGCTAAACTTGTCACTCTTTGTGGCCCTACCAGTGGCTCTCTTGTGCCCTCTTTGATGCATGATGTCGTAGGCCGAACTTACCTCCACATGGCCCTGTCTGAGCTTGAATCCAAGCAAGACAAGGTCCGCAATATTTGGAAAGTCCTGGAGGCTGGACTGGCATTCGTGTCCTCCAAGCCCTCTCCTGATTTGAAGCCCTTTAAAACGGGCCTAATGGCGACCAAAGCCATAGCAGCGTTGCTTGCCCTTGCTGCCAAAATGGACTGTACCCCAGAAGAGGTCTTCTCTAAAGCGTGGACCTGGAATCCACCTACGTTGAAATTTAAACCCAAAACATTGCGTCCCCCACAATCACAGAAGAAGACCAAACACCCAATCGTTCCTGTAAAAGAATCCAAAACGCCAATGATGGTACAACCATCCAAGTTTTCCGCTGAGGATTTGACTAGTTTTGACTTTCACCTAGAGGTGCCCACTTTAACCACCTGTACCCCTGCCCAGAAAGTGAAAGTCCCTGCCTCTGCACGGAAGACTACCACAAAGGCAAAACCTAAACCAGAGTTCTTTGTGTATGAAGAGTTGTCGCCAGTTCCTGAGAAAGATCCGGTTTCTTTCAAAGACCCAGCTATACCTGCCAAGACCAGCAAAGCAAAGAAGCTGGTTCCGAAGATTGAACTGGCTGGTGCCTCATCCAGTGGAAAGGTGGTGATCCCCAAAACGCCAATGATGGTACAACCATCCAAGTTTTCCGCTGAGGATTTGGCTAGTTTTGACTTTCACCTAGAGGTGCCCACTTTAAACACCTGTACCCCTGCCCAGAAAGTGAAAGCCCCTGCCTCAGCACGGAAGAGGGCCACCAAGGCCAAACTTAAACCACTGTTCTCATGTGAAGAGTCATCACCAGTTCAGGACAAGGCTCAACATGTACCTGCTGCTCCCAGACGGACAAAGAAATCTCGTTTCCGGGTAGAGTATTTATCATTCAGCTGATTATATTTTTAATTTGTTAAACATAACCCAATGAGAGTTTTGATTTTCCTCCCGATGTTTCTCGCAATGCAGGTGGAGTTCAGTGATGAAAGCGACTCTGATGCAAACACTCAGCCAGAAGCACCTGAGGTCGCCAAAGGCCGTGCCACTACTGGCAGAGCTTCCTGCAAAAAGGTTCCAGAGCCCCGCTCAGAAAGGGCCCCTTCCAAGAGGCAGCCTAAGTTTAAGTGGAGCAGTGATGAAAGTGACGTAGAGCCTAACCCTCAGGTTCATACAGGGCATGCCTCTACTGCTAGAGCTTCCAACAAAAAGGTTCAAGAGCCACAAGCCCCCTCCAAGAGGCAGGCTGGAGGTACGACCAGCCAGCCTGATGAGGACGTAGCTCCTGTTAGAAGGGGAAGAACCAGAAGACAGCTTGGCGCGATGGGACCAGAGACTGAACCAGAGAAAATGATGGCCATTGAAGAAGTTGTAGAGGGACTTCTGGATATTAGCATTGAGCAACTGATGGCATCTGAGACTGAGACTGAGGCTGATGCAAGTAAGGATATCACAGTGGGATTTTCTCACAGGGTTAAGTAGGCACAGAGGATGTAGTGAAACTCTTCACCTCTTGCTATTCTTCACATTGCTGTTAGCTCTTTTAAGTGACCTTTCCCTGTGTAGTAGGTTGTTTTGAGATCCTACGGAAGGACCTGCTCCCGGACAAGGAGAGAGACCATCCGTTTGCACTACACAGAAAAGCTCAGCCTGGTGCTGGCTCCTTTTCTTATTCAGACCCTGGCCTAGGTGAGGTTTCACAAAGTGTGGTATTTTGTTATGGATTAATGGTTTGTTATCATATGGGCATCTTAAGCCCTAACCACACCAGGGTCACCATGCAACTCCTTGGGTCCAAACGGTTGCAAGGAGTTGACACTAAAACCGTCTCGACCCTTTGGTGTGGTTTGGGTCATTGAATTCCATGCGTTGAATCACTAGGGTCAATGTGGGTCAACATGCAACAAGACATATAACACCGCAGGGACAACGCTAAAACCGCCTTGAAAAAATCATACTGTGGTGGTTGGTCATTTTTGTGGTGTGGCCCACCACACAATGCATATAGGGGAAACACTGGAACAAAGTACATGGGTCTTAAGTGTTTAATAGTTATCCTACCGGTAGTTATCCTACCAGTAATCATTTACTGTAGCTGCTTTTTAGTTTCTCCTAATTGGATTGCTTTCTTCTTTGTAGACGATATTTCAATGGATATATCAACTATTCAGTCTTTGCTGCGCTCTGCCATCTTGGCTCTTCAGCACTTCCCACCTCCTTCCCTCTACCCCCGAATCTGTTGGCTCCTGGCCCTTACTCTTGGACAAAAAGACCCCATAACCACGGCTATGCTCCATACCCAGTCACTGGGTGTCACTAGCCGCCATATGATGGCCAGGCATCTTACCAGCTCCCTCAGGTATGCACTTTTTGCATTGACCATGTGATCGTTCATGTCTAAACTCTAAACCTGCAGATTTATAACATTTATTATAACCTCTTTGCTTTTCTGTGTCATTCCCAAAGGAAACTGAGGAAGGAGAACTCCGGTCAGCTTGTCAAAAAAATGGAATCATTGAGTGTGAACGAGCAGACCACGCCCCCCCTTGAACAGAGATTGTCTCAGTTGGAAAAAATCTTTACGTTCTCGAATGCTGGCCCATTTGCTTTCCCTCAGCACCACTGCCAAGAGTTCATTCAACAACTCGAAGACCTTCCCTCTGGTAAATATGAAAAGAGAACCCAACCATTCATGTTTCACGCTTTGATAGCTGAAATCAGTGTAACTTCTTCCGCCCCTCCTTCAACACACATCTCCAACGAACTGCAGTGGCCAATGAGGCATCTCTTTTTTTTAAATATCTATGGTTTGTGTTTCTCCGATTGTTGTTTTCCGCGCGACCTTGGATAATGTTTTATAAGGCTCCGAAGTCTGAACATCGTATTTTATATTAAACTTGTGTCGACGTCACATATACTGACCTGTGCTCGGATCTGGTCTAGAGCCTGCCTACTGTATCTGATGATTTGTACAACATGCAAGCACACAAACTTTTCCTAATCCTCTCTACACGGGTTACACGAAACAGGATTGCTAGAAACTTACAGATTCTTGTGAGTCGTTGGTCTGAAAATAATATAAGAATGCCTGAACCTTTTAATTTTGATAGAACAGTTACATCACCTTAGGATGGTTGGGACCAGCCCTAGTTTGTGCAAAGTTTAAATCGGGCATTATTGTAAAGCAGTCCAATCCTACCTGAATCCTGACATGCTCTATTGTCTACAGGGGTGACTGTGTGTCTGCTGTCTGTGGTAGGCGTAAAACCTGGGGAGACGGGTGACACAATCCTGTTGTCACGTCTTGAGAAGGGATCTTCTCCCATCACTGTTCACATTCCCACCTCCCAGCAACAGGTGAAAGAAATCACTTTCTTTCCTGTGGTTTGAGCCCCATATGGCTTAGCCATTCTCTCAATCTTGCCATCTTTTACCAACTGCATAATGGCCTAATCAATAACTCAAAGACATAAGCTTAGTTTCATTCAATTCAAGTAAAATGCTGTGTTTTTATTGTAAATTAAAGGGTTGATATAAGGTTTAATCAATGTAATTGTACAACGAGTATTCAGGTTATCATCTCTGATCCAGGGTGTTTTCCTCTCTCCCTGCATCTTGTGTAGCGCCCCATCAGTTCGCTTGTGCAGGAGGTGCATAATATCAAGATTTTAATGTCCAGCAAAGGCTGCTCCTTGGATAAGACCACATGGTGGCAGAAACGCAGAGAGCTTGATGCTAGCATGAAGGTATGTGAGAGAGCAACAAGTGCACTAAAATGACTAATGATGAAATGTGATGTATGGAATCTATAGCCCAAGTAAATTAACCCACCTGTAATGCAACAATTGATGTACTCTTGCTACACAGTAACTAAAATTAACTCCAAGTCCAGGTCACCTATCTGTTGCACTGTACAGAGGGTGACATCAAGAGGCATCAACATCAACCAATTGCAGATGATGACCAGTCCAGTACACTGCTTTTTACCATTAGATGTCAGGCTTCACACATTTTGTTTGGTTATTTTGGTGTTGCTTGTTGTTCTCCATTCATAAACCCAACACCTCACCCATCCCTCCTATGACACCTTCATCTCAGAGGCTGTTGGAGGACATGAACGATTTACTTGGCTGCTGGCGGAGTCTCCTTTTACCCCTTACATCTGATCCTGAACTGCCAATCCAGGTGAAGAACATGCACAAGGCTTTGAGTGCACAAGGAGTAACTGCCAGTGAGGAGATGTTGAAGGTACGATTGCCTTCACGCACCTTGTACATTCTGTGTCATTGATATCTGCTCAGTGGAGCATTAAGATGACCACCCAATGCACCCATCACCTTAATCTGTACATAAATATTGACCCGTGTTTCTAGGTCATGCTGTCTGCATCACCCTTGCTCTCCCATGGAGACCAGGAAATGTTTGCCATGGGTGTGTGCCCACAGAGGGGGGAGGAGGTTTCCGACCTACTACAGGCAGCGGTGTCTCGGCTGAGATTCAGAAATGAACCTGAGGGCCATGTGGTTCTTATCCTAGACAAGGTTTGTCCTCTTCACTGCTGACTCTTCTGATTCACTATTGTCCATATTATCGATACAATGTGTATAGTCTGTCGGAGTGTATTCACCTTATTCTTGGCCCATCTCCAGGGCGGTGCCATTGTCCTTTTTGCTACTTCAGTAAATTCCATTCTCTTTTAGACCCAAACCATTCGGCAGTGCTCTAGAAATAACGAGCACAATGGGTAACATGCAACCCTTTTCAGTGGTGGCACTTTGTAACGTGGTTCTGTAATGCTGATTAAATGTTTAAATCCAGTGTTCTCCAAGCAAGATCGCTGGCAACACAACTTGTGTGCAAATGTGATGTATGAGAATGTGAAGGCAGGAGTTTCTGAAGGGCTGCTGAGCCATGTACAATTGATTGCATTTAACAGTGTGCTCCTCAGCGCAGCGCTCTGCCAGGCCAGGTTGCCTACCCAGGGCCCACAACTTTGGAAGGCAGTCATAACCACTTAAAAGTTTAAATCTTAACTCTTCTTCCTAAAGAATATTCAAAACTTCAATGACAGTTGTTGGGGTATAAAAGTTGATATACTGTAGTTAATATTACATCGTTGAGGGGCGCCAGCCCCTCTGATACCCAGCTTTTAGTGTATGTTCACAAACATAAAATTCCCATTCATAATGAATGGTGAATTTTATGTCTGTCTATTTTTGTCCTACACTAATATTAAATCACCATAATTGTCAATTAATGGAGAATTTGAGCAAATGGTGTCTGAGCAAATAGTGTCTATTTTAAGTCATGATGATATTCTAGATTCTCACTTTATTATTCAAACAAAAGTTACTTATTGAGATTCAATATTCAAATATTGACTCTATAAACTCTATAGCCTAACAATGAATTATGATAAAGTAAACGTGCTGTAAAGGATGTTTTAAAAATCAAATCATGACCTTACAATCAAAAGTTGAAGACCCCTACTCGGTATGCAATATTAGTTCCTACTCGTCTATGGCGGTTGAAGATGAAAAGTTGAATTATCAATGAATTCTTACAAATATTTTGGTCATGCACACATCTAGTATGGACCTTTACCCCTTTCCCTATACAGTACCTTCAACAGCTACCATGGGAAAGCATCTCTTGTCTCTTGCCATGCTCCGTTTCCCGCATGCCTTCTCTAGAGTTTGTACTAGGACAGTGTGTCCGGAATCAGGTGAGATTAAACTCCTTCACCCAGCCACAGAATGCTACATTCTGTAGATGTTTGTTGTATTTAAACAGATGTAGATTTCAGTGTTGAACTCTCTTCCTGCCTAGTCTGCCCTTCGGTGTGTCCCGACACATGGTGTGGATGCTACGAAGGTGTTCTACCTACTTAATCCCGCAGGTGATCTTGTTGCCACAGAGGCGGCCTTCAAAGACTGGTTTTGTAGGTGAGAGAACTGCTCATGTGACACATGGGGCTGTATTTTGCGTGTCTTAAGTACCAGGTCTTATTCCCTAACTTGAGTAAAGTAAAGACCTGGAGGTGTGATCAATGCTCTTTGGCCACTCAGAATAGCCAAATGGCATTGATCACGCCTCCAGGTCTTTAGTTTACTCAAGTTAGGGAATAAGACCTGGTACTTAAGACATGCAAAATACAGCCCATAGGCAGGGAACATGTTTGTTGGTTTGTCTTAAACATTGCTTTATGTTTTGTTTTTTCGCTCATTTCCCTTTTTTACCAGCATGGGTTGGCAGGGGTTGTCTGGTGTTGCTCCCGAATCTGATCAACTACAGGAAGCTATAACTACCAAAGATCTCTACATGTGAGTGAAAGGATAGACTGCATACTAATTTCATCCAATCAAGAGGGAGAACAGGTTACAAGATAAGTTAAATTTGTAGGCATAAAACAAATGAACAGACATAATTGGGACACAAACATTTAAACTGATAAAAGGGTTCTCTCTCCTGACTGGATGAAATTGGCGTCCCACCTGCTTTCTTTACTAAAGAACTGCAAAGATGGGAGACCCCTAGTACTGACGGTTATGAAATGTTCAGAAATGGAGCTACTAACTAAATAAATAAAATGGAGAAAATAAACTTATAATAATAATCACAGCATAATGTTTTTGTGATGCATTGTTTTCTACACTGTTTGTTGCTGTAGATTCATGGGGCATGGTGCAGGGGCAAGCTATCTGGCTAGTCAGTGTATCCAGAAGGAGGAAATGAGGGCAGCCTCCCTACTCATTGGATGCAGCAGTGGTGCTCTCGCAGTGCTTGGGGAGATGGAGGCAGTGGGCATCGTTCTCGATTACCTTAAAGCAGGCTGGTAAGATTACCTATACAATCTAAAATATCCAGTGTAACTCTCTTACAACTGTTAAGAGTGTAACATGGAGATGAGGAAATAAAGACCGTATTGTCCATCACTAAACATTCCAAATGTAGTTACAGTACATGATTACTTAACTTCTCTTTTTCCCTTGCAGTCCATTCTTTTTGGGAAACCTGTGGGATGTGACAGACAAGGATATCAACCGCTTCTCGAAAGCTTTGCTGGAGCCCTGGTTCTCTGCTGGGTCTGGATCGCCACTGTTGGAACATATGGAAGATGCCCGTCAGGCCACAATGCTTAAGTCTTTAACAGGAGCTGCACCTGTGGTCTATGGCCTACCAATCCATCTCAAATGAAACATGATTATTTTATGCCCCTTTCAAACATGACTAGATTCTAATCTAAGTCATTTTACCTGAGAATTTAAATTAATTTTAATTAAAGTTGTGCTTTAAAAAGATTGGATACAGTCGTCTGTGCTACAAGGTCACTTTACCTGCGTTTCAATTGGTGTTGAAAGTGAGTAGCTATTGACAATGTTAATGTTTCAGATGAGACGGCAAGGTTATCATACACAATTTGAAAAACTTGCAATAAACATAATGCTGTGTACTGCCATGGTGTAACAAACGTGATCTCATATTTTTATCTAGAATCTGCAGTTTTCTGAAAGTTGTGTAGGCCTACCTTGTTATAGGCAAAAATAAAGTTGTGCTTTAAAATTTATATTTTTGCGCTGTATCCAATACAGCTAGTTTTTATTTAAGTCATAATTTGCATTGTATCCAAAACAGATTTTATTTTTCAATTTTAAGTCATTTCTATTTTATTGGTATGTATTCTGTAAAATGTATTGCAAATGAATAAAGAATTTCTTTGCCGATTTCAACATCCCTTCAATGTCATATTTCACTGAAACATTCTTAGATTTTTGCAAGCACATACAATTCCCTGCTTTGCTTCCCCCCCCCCTTTTTTTTAATCACAGATCATGGTGATAGATAAAATCGTGCATTTTTTTTATAGCTTTGCATAGATTGTGAATTTGTGCATTACATTCACACACTGACAGGAAACATCAAGGCACCAAGCTGCACATCAGGAGCAGGTGTTTTTGACCGCACACTTTGTTTTAGTGTTGGTCTAGTTTTAGTCTACTAAATCTACAGTTTATTTAGTTTACAAATATATTTTGGTGCGCCATGAATCCCATGATGGTGTTTTAATGCCTGATTTTTATACTTTGTTGCAACTTGAATGCTGAAATGCAACACGTGAGCTTGTAGATCTTCAGACTGCACTGCAACACCCGAGTGCAACCACGCCTAAAATGATCTCCTCTAATCCCCCTCTGACATTTTAGGTATCTTTTGACGAAATTGTCTTTGTTTTACTCTGCTTAGATTTTATTTAGTTTTCGTCAGTGAAAAGAGCACTAGTCAATGTCTGACATTTTAGGTATCTGTTGACGAAATAGTCAGTAATTGGTTGGTTTGTGTGAGTCACACCATATTTACAAAAGTTGAATACCATATTAAACTTTAGATAATAAATGTACCGGTATTCAAAAATGTGAATGTCACAACAGAAAAGTAATTGGTCAATGGTAAACACAAGTTGGGAAACCTGCCTTTGTAAAAATATTAAAATCTCCCGAAAAGTCAAGATATCTGACCGTGGATCTAAACAAATTTCTTGACACGTTTTTTCCGCACCTAACCCTTTCGCTTTTAACCCTACAATGAATATCTAGTTATAGTAGCCTAGCCCTAGTAGATATATACCGGTATGTCAGCAGTGGCACTGGTGTAGCCCAAAATTTAGATTCTCTTGTTCTCTTGGGCTAGCACTGGTGCATTCTTGAGCAAGGACAAGGATTAAGAACACTTCCCAATCTCCCCAGAGGGGGGCGATATGTTCCTGATCG
The DNA here is from genome assembly GCF_963924005.1 of Protomyctophum bolini. Taxonomy (NCBI): domain Eukaryota; kingdom Metazoa; phylum Chordata; class Actinopteri; order Myctophiformes; family Myctophidae; genus Protomyctophum; species Protomyctophum bolini. The sequence goes on from NC_137863.1 coordinate 24,234,401, forward strand.
TTGGTAGTAGCTTTCTTGAGTTCAACCCGGAAATACTTTAGCACACAGGACAGGGGGGGTCATTTTGTTTCACGTTTTCAACATGGCAGTGAATCTCACAGAGCTTTCTCTCCCTCAACTAGAGGGACTGAAATCCCAACTTGATCAAGTATATGAACTTCATAATATATTTTATGGGGTGTGTCACAATTTTGGGTGCGACAACGCGAATATAAATGTGTTACGTCGGGCAGTAAACGTTAGCATAATGGCAAAAGGCGGCTCGGTAGCAAGCTAACCAGACCGGTCACACCCGGAAAATGTTTGTCTCCAGCAGATCCATATTATTTTGGTCCTAGAATTTTGTAACTGTTGATTGCATTTTTAACAAAGGATTGCCTTTTATCATTTGATGTGCTACCGAATTCATAATTCGTTTTCTATGTGCCACGTTTTGGTGTAGGATGTGATCATTACATGACAATGGATATGTTACTTGATTTGATTCTAATCTATAGTTATGCTTTCTTTTATAGGAAATTGAGTTTTTGACGTCTTCGATAGGTCAGCTTAAAGTTGTCCAAACCAAGTATGTTGAAGCCAAAGACAATTTAAACGTCTTGATCAAAGCCAATGAAGGTAAGAAACGGAATACTAACATAATTTCACCAGCAGTTAATTACTAGACCAGCATTACTTCTTGCAGCCAACCACCAAAGAGGCAAAGACCGGACTGGGATACCATACCAGAAAACAGTTTGTGTTTTAATGTCTGTTCAGTCTGTGGAAACCTCAAAGCAAATCATTCCAGTTATATCCGATGTACAGTTGATGACGTTGATCAAGGTGCATGCAGAACACAACACTATGTAGTATGTACCTTGAATAATTAATTATTAAAGCCATACGGAGTACTGTTGCGTTTACACATGGAAATCAGGCAGTACAACGTGCAATGTTTTCCTGTCCCACGAGAAAAATGTGTCATGAAATAAGCTAAATCTGACTACCAAAAGTGTAGTAAAATGTAATACTGCAGATTTTATTTAACATTTGAAATGCCTATAACAAGGTAGGCCTACTGGTAACAAGACAACTCACCCCGTTTATGTTTTCCTCCCAGAATTTTCCCCAGTGAGGGGTGGGAGAGGCTGGACAGCAGACGGCTGGACTTTGAATTTCTCTAAATATAAACTTTCATGACAGCAGACAGCCTAAGTACAAATATAATTTATGAAAAGCTACTACAGTGAAGTCTGTTCACATAAGTTGTTGTAGGATATGTGGGGATTATCTGGGCAAAACCTTACATTTACTAAATAATACTAAATTGTTTATAGGGTCAATATAAGTAAAATAATATAGCCTTTCCACAGGAGTATCTTTTTATATTTTTCCAAAAAGAATACAAACAGCCAATAGCATATTACAAAGTTATCCCCCTCACTGGTGAGAATTCCGGGAGGAAAAACGGGCAAGCACCGGGTGAGTTGTCCAGTATTCGGCCTACTCTATATATTGCATATTGAGCAACTGCTTTTGGAGTGTAACACAACTTTCTGAAAACTGCAGATTCTAGATAAAACTAGAACTGCACTCTGCCGAGTGCATACTTGCTTGTTGCACGCTAGTAGGCCATAAATGGCCTACTAGTGCGCAAGCAGAGCGCGCAAGTACTTTCGAGAGAGAAAGTAGTCTGCGTAGTCAGTTCTGTAGAAAAATTCTCTTCTCTGAAATGGTATGGATTTCTGTCCTTTATATGACTAGCTCTCAGTGATGACGTAAGAGATATGGTCATCTGTGTAGTCTGGTCCCAGCAGACCAGGCACAGATTTACAAATTACAAATCACATTACAACTACATACAGAGTATGTAGTTGTAATTTAATTAGCAGTATACCGTGGTTACTTGGTTCCAAAAAGTGAAGCCAAGTTTTTTTCAACCGTAAGTCTGTGCCTGGTTTGCTGGGACCAGTTACAACATTACGTCATCGTTGAGAACTGGGACCAGAGTACATGGTGTGTATATGTATGACTAGCTCTCAGTGATGACGTAAGAGATATGGTCATCTGTGTAGTCTGGTCCCAGCAGACCAGGCACAGATTTACAAATTACAAATCACATTACAACTACATACAGAGTATGTAGTTGTAATTTGATTAGCAGTATACTGTGGTTACTTGGTTCCAAAAAGTGAAGCCAAGTTTTTTTCAACCGTAAGTCTGTGCCTGGTTTGCTGGGACCAGTTACAACATTACGTCATCGTGACCAGAGTACATGGTGTGTATATGACGTAATGTTGTAACTTGTAACTAGTCCCAGCAAACCAGGCACAGACTTACGGTTGAAGAAAACTTGGCTTCACTTCGAAGAGACCAAGCGAAATGATTACTTGCGCGCTCTGCTTGCGCAAGTAAATATGAGATCACGTTTGTTACACCATGGCAGTACACAGCATTGTTTATTGAAAGTTTTTCAAATTGTGTATGAAAACCTTGCCGTCTCATCTGCAACATTAACATTTTGTCAATAGCTACCGTAATTTCCGGACTATAAAGAGCACCTGAATATAAGCCGCACCAGCTAAATTTAGGGGAAAAACCAAATGTGTACATATACAAGCCGCACTGGACTATAAGCCGCATAGAGGCCATAGAGATAGATTTAGAAGGTCCCCTAGTGGCCGTTAGCTGTAAAATTCCATAGATTAGCTGCACTGTTGTATAGGCCGCAGGGTTCAAAGCATGGGAAAAAAGTAGCGGCGTAGTGGAAATTACGGTACTCACTTGCATACCAATTGAAACGCAGGTAAAGTGACCTTGTAGCACAGACGACACGACTAGCAGCTGTCTCCAAAATGACTCATGTCAAGTCACTCCTTAGTCTCTTTCGGCACCCTCGGGTTACCTTTTCTGAATTTTGGATGGCGGTACCCTAGGGTCCCTCATCGGTTATTCCACTCTCCATAGGATGTAGATTTACCTACTCTGTACATGGAGACCTGCTCGGTCGCTTGAGTGTTGGTGAGATGATTCAAAGATGCATACAACAGCTTTAGGAGACAGCAGAAACGTGTACGAAAAGGCGCTAATCGGAGTTGCCGTTTCATTTTTCATCTTTTTTTTTTTTAAATTCTGCTTCGCTGAACTTCTCTCTCTTCCTTGACTTCCTTGTTTACTTCCCATTGTACCACCTCCCGCACAGAGACTGGCTAGCTGCACGTCCTAGTTACTGCCTGTTTGGCCGAACACGTACATACAGGATGTTTATAATGCTGTTGTGTCGTGGGAGGCGGGACATGGGAAGTGAGAATTTCAGAGAAGCCAAAACTTTAAAAACGGCAACTCTGATTAGCGCCTTTTCGCATACGTTTCTACGGTCTCCTAAAGCTATTGTATGCATCTTTGAAACATCTCACCAACACTCAAGTGACCGAGCAGGTCTCCGTGAACAAAGAGTAGATACATACATCTGCGTCCTATGGAAAGTGGAATAACCGATGAGGGACCCTAGGTACTGCCTAGGTATTTTCTAAGGTTGAAGTCATACTGATTTTGTTTTTTCTCTCTTTACAGGAAAAGAAGTACTTGTGCCTCTCACCAGCTCTGTATCCTAAATAATGTTAAAACACATGGTTTGAACTGTAGTAGCTGTGTAGTTACTTACACTTATAGTCCATTAAAGTTTCAGCCAAGTCTTTATAGAAGGTTGTTTTTCATGCATTACCGATTTGGACAATTAAATGTTAGCAAATTTAACCACATAACAAGCCCAACAAGCACACTCAACAAAGATAATAGACACATTGATGAAGAAAAGTACCAGTGTCCAAATTGAAAGGGGAAATGCCATCTCAGTATCCAATAGTATTTTGCTGTTGATACCTTATGACACTTGCTTAGTTTACCTCTAGACAATCTCCAGGTGTAATGTCTAGATATTCTATCTATAATGTCAATGTCCAGGAAATCTTCCCATTTGCCTTTTAAATATATTTTCAGCTGCAGCTCTCCTCCCTGACAGATTATACAACATAATCCTTAGCATCACTTCCTCTCAGATGTATGTCCCTGGAACATTAAATGACGTGGATCATGTTTTAGTGGATGTGGGAACAGGATACTATGTTGAAAAGGTAAATATGTTTGATGTTGATTTGAAATCCTACAAAGCCATTTGAAGATGTTAGTTGGGCATAATCAATCTCAGTATTCAATCATGGAAAGCACACACTGACTGAGGAGTCTTATGTCTTATCTTTTGCAACTTTGCGATTTTGGTGTTGACTAATACATAAGTATTAGTATTAACTTATTGGTATGAATTAGTATTAGTATTAACAACATAAGTAAATGTTAATAAGTGGAACTTATTTAATGGAATGAAACTGTTTGTTCTTCTCTTCACAATCTGACCCTGAAGAATGTGGAAGAGTCAAAGAAATTCTTCAAACGCAAAATAGACTTCCTCACAAAGCAGATAGAGAAAATTCAGCCACCTCTACAGGAAAAACATGCCATGAAACAAGGTAAGCAAGGTTAAATTAATTGTATTTTGTAGTTGGTTTTCTTATATTTAAGCACATAAATTTTCTAGATGTTCCATTCATCAAAATTGTTCAAGATGTACTTAAAGGGTAAGACCACTTTTTGAGAGGTTTGGGTTGTTTTCTTACCTTTATTATGGGCAAACTATTCCAAAACTATTTTGGGCGGGAACCCCTTTTGGTGTTTTAAACATTACGTTATAATTTAGCTATTGAAAAATAGCAGATCTACATCTTTCTACACAAATTAGTCAAAACAAGACAAATTTGACATTTGACATGTCAGAATCAGCTTTAGTTGCGTTCGTTTATGTGCTAAAAGAGTGACTTTGAGAGCTGTCTCCCCGCTACAATGGAAGTCAATGGACCCTATTTATTTCTTAAATTGCTAATAAACGACATAATGGAGCGAAATAACTCATGGAATGTAATAGTTTGCCCATAATAAGGTAAGAAAACAACCCAAACCTCTAAAAACGTGGTCTTACCCTTTAAGACCTACCTTCTTGGTACAGAAATCCTATTAATAATTTAGAAGACTGTTTGTCAGAGTACTCCTTAGCATAGAGCAAGACAGCTGCTCGCTTTCTCCACCATCTCACAACGCTACGACGCACGGACCGCCTCACGGAACCTATAGCCCTGTCCTCCAACCTCAATCTGCCCTGCATTACACACGCCAAACATTCTAACAATCATCATTAAATCTCCCCGCAAATCACGTGTCACCAGTGTCACCAGCGAAATGCATGTTGGGATGGACACAGATTAATACTGGGACACACTTTTCCACGCAACAGACTCACACGGGTAAACAATTCCCCCCCCCCCCCCCCCCATCACATTACCCACACTGAACATAATTTGCTGTTCATATATTCAGAACGGGTAAGGACTAGTACTGTAAATACCTAAGAGGAAAACCAGTTTTAGGAGTCAACACAAATATGAAAGGATAATGTGCCTAGATATGTCGGCAAGTCTGTATATTTTTAGGCCAATTATGAAACTCAAACTGCAACATTGTGTTTTGTTTTTTCAGCTGTGATGGAAGTAATGAACATGAAATTCCAGCAATTACAACACAGTCAGCAGGCATCACAGTCAGCAGGAGCTACTAAGGCTTAATCAGAACATCTGCAACATGCCCGGCTTAATCAGAACATCTTCAACATGTCCTTGTGATTCTCTGGAACCTTTTGAAATTCTGTTTTACAGTAAATATCTACCATCTATGTGGTGTTGTAGTGAAAAGGGATATTAACAGGGGGAGAAATACCCAGGAATAATGCAATGTAATTAAAGTTACTGACTGTACAAAACTGGTTAGTTATCTATGCTATTGGTATGCAATGAAGTGGGTAGGTTAAATTCAGTGTAGGAAACTATTTGATATCATCATTGGTCTTAAAAATAAGCAAAATCTTCAAATTTAAGAGTTGTAGTACTAGTACAGTAGGTGCTAATGCAATGTCCTCATACACTGTCACAACCTACAGGAAGGCTTACAACATGCTTGTGCCCTTAATAGACAGCACAATTTTACTGCTGATGGTCTACTGTCTAAGTCAATAAGGATAGTTTTTGCTTCTTTCCCACTGATAAGGGTAGTGTTTTGTTTTGTTCTGCTTTCTTCTTCCTCATATCTGACAAGTTACTTTGTTTTACTAATGTTAAGGTGTGTAATATATACCTAAAACTGTAATAAAGTTCACGTTCCCTCTCTCCATCTCTCTCTCATTAGCAGGCAACAGTGCAGCACCATCTCTCTCTCTGTTTCTTGCACAACAGTGCCACTTTTGCCCCTACTGCTACTCATAGTCACATAGGTTAACACAGACATTGCTGTTCCTTGGAGTGGTTGCACCACTCAAAAATAACAGTTATGTACAGTGTAGAAGAGAAAGAAAAGTATCCTAACTCAAAGGCAAACTGATATCGTACAATATATCAGAAATTTATTTGGGCCCTAAAGCTTTATAGACAAACGGCTTATATTTTGAAATGACACTCACTGGGAGCCAGTAGGGAACTAAGTACAGGAACTGATATGCTCCACTTTCTTGGTATTTGGTCTTGAGCAGCAGTGTTCTGAATCAACTGCAGCCATCTGATTTTTAGGGAGTAATATCCTTAGGTGACAAATAATATGGCTAAAGTTTAGCTCAAGCAAAATATGTAGTTGATCATAAGTGCTGCATCTAGAATTACATTTCTTAGCGATTAATTTTTAGAATAATTGTGATGTGTTTTTATATAAAAAAAAATATATATAACAAATTCATTACCCGTGTTAATCATCTTTAGCTCAGCTAATCAGCTGTTTTATTCTCACATGTCAATCGATTAGCCTACTTTTCATAATCGATGAAATCGATTACTTTTGATTAGCAAAATCTCAGAATCGATAAATACATCTACGAGAGTAGCTCTGAGTCTGGTCCATAGCCTTACTGCTCTTGCTGTCGTTGCAATCTGCATTAGAGCTATGATCTACTATGAGAGTAAATCTTAGGCTAACCTTACCAATTACCATCATACCAAATTATCAGATTTTCAATTGCCATTCCAGTGCTGATAAGTTTACCAACAGCCAAATCAAATGGCCAACCAATTGCCCTCGATAAAATAAAACGAGCTCTGTCTCCCGAGTCCAAGGCTGCGTCCGAAATCATTCCCTATGCCCCATATAGTGCACTACTTTGAGGTTCCGCCATTTTGTTATAGTGTCCGAATATGTAGTGAGCATTTTTGCACCCTAACGTAGTGGACTGAAGTATCCCATAATGCACCGGGAATTGTAGGGAGCATCCGATGGTCACTACAAAACACAGCGAAGCAAATCTGCCCCATAATGCATTGTGCAAGCTCGCTCTTGAGCGCACATGCACGCGTTTGCGCACGTGCGCTGCTTCTGCATGCATGCGCTCATTGCGCTCCAACTCAGAAGAGGCAGAAGTTGAACCAGCGAAAGAAATCAACACAAATGTACTTTTAAAACTTTCGTTTTCCCCTCTTTTCTTCCCTGGCGGATCTCGAAGCTACAGATCTCGAGACAAATGATCTGTGCATTTTTTTTTAATTGTTTTATTTTATTTATAATAAATCTACTCATTTGCAATAGTATTACTAATCTGATTCATTGTATCACCCAGGCCCAGCGCATGACGTTAGGAGAGGAATCAGTTGCTTGCTGTAGAATATATTTGTGAGATTCTTTATCACAAATGATAAATGCATTAAAACTTCATTGTGTAGGCAGTCATTTATTGGACTGCTGTTTCTGTTAACACCAAACGTCCGTATTGTGAGCAGAGCTTGTAGATCGGCTACTTTTGGTAATTCTTTACCAAAAGTACCCAAGTAAAAGTATACAAGCTCACAACGCGGACGTCGCGCGTTGCTTATAGATCGGCTATTTTTGGTAGGCCTATCCCCCCCGCCCCAGGATTAGCGGGGGTTCATGTGGTTAATCAATCATGCTGCTGATATTTTCATATATTGTCAAGGTTGTGCACTGTTTTCATATTGCTGGATAATGGATATAGCCTAATATTAATTTATTGATAATAATCATAGGCCCAACCTTTTTATCATAGATATATAGGCCTAAATGCCTGCAAACATATTTTCATTAACCTATTTTTTCTTTATTCATTCATGAATTTAAAAATAACTTTACAAACTGTCCTTGCAGGGAGGTGACAGCCTGCAGTCACTTATTTGATACAGTCTTCCTAGCAGAAATTCAGCAGCAGCGTTTTGATTGGTTTCTTGTAGTCAGTTGATTCTTCATATCCAAATGAGTGAAAAAACCTAATGGGGATTTCATGCAAATAAAAAGTACATGAACCCGCGGAACTACAGCGCCCTCTATCGATATTGACGTCAGAGTCGGTGCTCCCCATACAGGGAGTATTGTCCGAAATCATCACTATAGAGTCCACTAGAGTCTGGATCCCCGTATGGGGGATAGGGAGTAGGGAACAACCCTAGCAATTCGGACGCAGCCCAAGTCTTTCTCCCCTCCCGGCTGCCGCTGCAGCCGTGCCCATGGCTGCCATGCTGCCGACTCTCACTCCTCCTGGGCTGGCTGTCATGTCGCTGTGTGTTGCGCTTGCTTGGTTCCGTTGCTATGCGGCGCTTGGCGCGTTGTTGCGCTGTTGCTAGGGAAAGGGGGATGGAGGCGGTAACATTGTCTGTCTGGGGAAGGAAGGAAGCTGCCTGTCAGCGAGCGAGCCGTTCGACTTAAGAGAGATTTAGATTATATTTTTAGATGTGCATAACAAAGTGTTTAACGGTAGTCACATTTTGGCAATGCATTACGAACCTGGTAAATGAGCAAGTTTGAGCGAGGCTCTCGAGCTGCTTGTTAAATTAAAGCCTGTTTTATACGGGCACGACACGGCACGGGTCGTTTGAGGAGGAAGGTGAGCTGCTGTGCTGTGTGGAGGAGGGTGAGCTGCCTGCGGCGCACGCACGCACACACACGCGGCGGGTCGGGTGTATCAATCTTTGTGCAGTGCTGTCAGGAGGACTAGAGGAGCAGGCAACCACCGCAGAAATAATCCGGCGAGATCTTTTATTATACCCGAGAAGGAACAACAGGGGAAGAAGTGGACGCCCGAGAGTCTAAAAGCGGCATGGTGAGTGAGTTTACTAGCGGTGGTGGACGGTAGTAGAAATGTACGAGCATTGGAGCTGCTAGCCAGTTAGCTAACTTGTTATAACGACAACCTGTTTCCTCCTCCCCCCACCAAGCATTGCAAGCTGAGCAGCTCCCTCCAACCGACCCTGCTTTGGTCGTGCGGCGGTGTCGCGCTTCGACAATAGCACCGATCTACAAGCTCACATCGCGTCGCACGCGCACTGCGCCGAGAGCTTGCAAATCGGGGCTATTCTCGACGCGCGACACCGCCTGGCTCTGTACGACTAGAAAGTAAAACCATGCACCACTCCTCGTGCTGACGTGCTTGTGCTCGTGTAGCCGAGATAGCTAAAGCTGCAGCCCTGGCTGAAGTAATGTCATACTGACTGACTGAACACCAGCAGCCGTTGGAAGTTTATATCGGGGTCCATGTTTTTTTAACCCCGGGTCGTTGACCCGGTCCAACGTGTACATTAATTTATAACCATCACTCTAATATTAGAACGTTCTCTTGACCACCAGCCACCACGCAGGCAACTGTTGGCAAACGTCAACGCGGCCAGTTTCAACCGGTCTTTCTTGTTAGCATAGCGAGCTACATGGCAGGTGTTTAAAGAAGAAGCGTATGTTGATGGTTTGGTTATGAAATGACTCACTGAAGTGACTGAACGCCAACATTATCCAAGTCTCACACCACTCTGCTTTTACTGCATTGCCAATGTTGTGTATGTGGATATAAGTAAACACGTGGCAAAAGGAATTCTAATGTTTTACATGATTATTGTAATGCTGATCAGAAGTATATAATAATAAACAAAGTATGTAACGTTAGTTATGTAGCGTTCCACTGATGATGACCACTTTATTTCAGCATTAGCAGGACCACCATGGTTATACACTGACTGAAGTCATTCGTTTCAATTAAAAGGAGTGGGGAATGCATGCGGATCAGTCAGTCACCATGTGCTCGTTCTCTGCTTGTACTAGTGCTGCCAAATGGGGAAAGTTGAGTGACGTCAGTTCGTAACCTATTCACACAAGACTGCTGCTGACTGAGGCCAACACAACTTGTGAGATTAGTTACTTAGTAGTACGCACGTTTTCATATATAATCTATCTTCATATTATTTCTGTACATCTTATGTGTTGACTAGGTAGTAGGAAGCAGTGGTCGAATACATATTCACCGACTTTACTCAATGAGACTGAGACCTCAGACCTGCTTTTACCCCCATTGATGGTGTGCCAGTACATGTGACTTGAGGCGGGGTCAAATTCACTTTGGTAACAAGACTCCTCAGACCAATGGCTTCTGGTGTCATGCGGTCTCAAGCGAACCTTGGAACCTGTAGGAAACTTCAGTGTGACGGATCTAGGACTATAACTGATACATTTATTTCATGTGGTGCTGTGGTGGACGATGTTAAAGCCTTGAAGTGTGGGGAAAGCATAATGCATAGGCACAATTATTTGTTGAGGTATGTCATCCGTTTTAATAGAAATCACATTAAATTGCTCTTAGCTTTTGTTTTGTTGCATCCACACCACAAATTAATTTGTGACTGCATGTTGGTCATAATTGTATACTATAATATATATCAAATACCTATAATATGCATATATTGGCTAGAGTAGACGGCTTAGAAGTTTCAATTTGGTGACACTGGCAAACTTATTAGTAGTTATACAACTTGTTCTAGGTTTAAATAGGGACACTTGTTTTGAGTGACTGATACTAATCAGATTATCTCTTTTAAAAGCTTGACTATTTTTAAAATGTCTGGTTGCCAATAGGGAAGCAAAGGAAAAGCCTGCTATTGTTGTAATCGTTACCATGTAAGGTTATTTTACAAGATGTTACAAGAAAACCATTGTATTGTATTTGTCATTTTGTGCTACAACATTATGCCACAGAGCAAATAACTCAAGGTCTTTGTGTTGTTTGCTAAATGCTAATTATGAAGGTCACCACAAAGGGAGCAGGCTTGAACCCAAACGCCAAAGTGTGGCAAGAGATCCCTACCCCCCAGCACTACACCTCAGAGGGGACAGAGGGCTCCCACTGGCTTCAGACCTCCCCTTCTGCTGAGATGACTCAAGGTAGTGTCTGATCTCCATGAATTTGATGTTTATCAACTTTATAATAATAAAGTTATATCTCTAACCTCACATCCATGTAACTCTTATCAGAATCTGCATGGATATGACCCCCTGTGACAAATGCACAGGTCTTTACCCTTGTGTAGTTCTCTCTGAAAATCAAATCCTTGTTATTTTGCATTTATGCAATGAAAATCTTTGATCTATTGAAGTAATCATATACCTGGATCAGATCTTCAGGTCTTATTTAATACAGTCAGTAGCATTGTTAAACCTTTATGGTTAAGTTCCTCCTTTGTTCTTCGATCACAGGTTACTCGGAGGCCCCCTCTTCTGGAGGCAAAGGACACAGCACCGAGCATTCAGGTGGCTCTGCGGGCAATGCCCTTGTACCTCCAGAGGGTGTCATGAATGGCCAGCCTGAGATAGGCTATCCCCTCTTTGACCAGCCGACTGCACCAGCAATGGATGGGGAGGCATCTGTGGAGGCTCCGTTGTCTGCGGAGAACCTGAGGGAGTCTCTGAAGAAACGCCTGGAGTTCTGCTTCTCAAGGTGAGTGAGGAAGCAATGGATAGAACATGTATACACGTCCTCTCAAAAAAAAGCGGGGTGCTAAGGACGTGAATACGCGTCTTTAGGTCCTTTTTTATGATATAAAACGGGATTGCTGTAATTTATTTTGACGACTCTCGTTGCTAAGCAACGCCTTGGTCAGCACCCCTGGACATGTTTTGCGTATACGCAAAACATGGCTGTCCATGGTTTTGATCAGAACACCTATTTCTGTCCTAATTTCTGACTTAACCAAGCATCTCGTTGGGAATATAAATGCTTCTAAAGAGAGATGAGACTTGACAGTGTGAGGTAGTAATGGAAGATTATACCTCCCAGTTTAGGGGGGGAATGGAAAGGAAAGGAAAGGTACTATGTTTACCCAGGGTAACTGGACTAAGCTCAATAACTTGTTTACAGCCAGGCCCTGCTCATAGAACATTTCATGGTAGGGCCTTGTCCAAGGGCACTTCAGCGGTGGTAATTTTAACGTGCCGGTCCGGGGATACGAACTAAGGCTTTTCAGAGTCAAATCTGCCCATCTGCTTGGCACTCTAGCGCCTTTATTTTGACAAACTCTGGCAGCATCATAAGTGTTAAATAAGGACGCCAATATATACTATATAGCATCGTATTTTGGTCAGATCCTGCACAAATTGTTTAGGCCTGTAGTGTACCAAGCATCAGAATGAAGAAAGGTGATTAAAGTGACATTGAATGTGGCATGGTATTTCAGAAACTGCTGATCTGGGAATTCCACACACCAACTAGGTGCAGAGAATAGTGCAAAAATAATTATCATAGTAGTCATTGTTATACACAATAAAGGTATTTGTTCAGTAACAGGCTCTCCCTGTCTCTCCAGCTCTTTAGTAAACGGATACATTTTCAGGTCTGAATTCCAATTTGATGCAAATGGGACTCAGAACTAATTCAGGATATAGTATGAACAAGTGAAATTGTAAGTGATAATACAAAGAAGCGAGCAATTATTTTTAACTGGAACACTATACAATATATTTGAAGTTGATAATGGGTATTTTTTCTTGGTTGAATGAAATGGCCAACCCACTGGGAAAAGGTATTTTCAGTTTATTAATTTAAGAGCTGGAGAGACCGGGAGATGATTACTATTAGAATGTATATATTTAACTTTATAACTACAAACTTTTGTTTTAAAATATATTCAACACTACCTTTTAGCGTGAGAGTACTGTACTGTAGCCTGTATGCTGTAGGGACAAGTAATTTGTGGTTGACAAACTTGACACTGTGAAATGTTTCTTGTGCAGAGAGAACCTGTCCAAAGACCTGTATCTGATCTCCCAAATGGACAGTGATCAGTTTGTTCCCATCTGGACCATCGCCTGCATGGAGGACATAAAGGTCCTCACCACAGACATGGACCTTATTCTGGATGTTCTACGAGGTACAGGGTTTTGGGGTTTGCCAAAATATGAATAATATTTTAAGTCTTTTAAAAAGTCTCCTTTGGTTTCAGTTCCAATATTTATGTGAGGAAATTTATTTAGCAGGGACATACTAGTGTCATGTCCAGATTCAGGGGTGTACCTATATATCTACCTGCATCATGCTACAGAAACAGGAGATAGGCTCAGCCCTATGGCCCACATGGCTTACTTTTATTTAACTGTATTGAGTTACAATGGAAACTACGTAAACGCAAAGATAAGATGGACACTTAAAGAATGAGACGTTTCAATTGGATTTAATTAGCTGTGAAGTTCAGCTTAGTTTGACATTAATATGCAGTAGGTAGAATGATGTTGATACAAGGTAGGATCAGAGCCATAGAGTAAGACAGAGTTACGACATTGAGGAGGCAGAAAACAGCCTGGTCAACGTGGTTCAGCCCATAGACTAATGCATTCCGTAAACTTCCGTTTGTCACCATTCAATAGAAGTCTATGTAGAAGAGCCTGGCCCCATGAAGTGAACAGAGTTGTGGTAACTCTGTCTTACTCTATGGCTCTGGGTAGAATGACACTGTTGATGGTTAAATAGTCTTGGTGCTTTTACTGTTGCAGCTGCTCCAATGGTACAAGTTGATGACACTGGGGAGAAGGTTCGGCCCAGTCATAAGCGCTGCATAATTATTCTGAGAGAGGTTCCGGAGAGCACACCAGTTGAGGTACACTGCAAGACCAAAACAATCCTATGTGACGCATGTGTCCAGCTGATTCTCCTTGCATGTCTTTGTAGTTGTTCAGTCAACTAACTACTGAAACTTGGACGATTCACTAGCTGTGGTCATTATCTCATGTCACAAATAGCTTCATGTCAAACACTGTTCCTGTCTTACATGCGTTTGTATCAAAACTCTTTCTACAGGAAGTCCGGGCCCTTTTTAGGAATGACAATTGCCCGAAAGTGATAAGTGTTGAATTTGCGCATAACAACAATTGGTACATAACATTCCAATCGGATACAGATGCACAACAGGTATTGCTACTTATTCACATTTGGCTGACTAGACACTGTTTTATTGCATCGTATATATTTAGTTTTTATATAATTTAGTCATTGTTGAATATCATCACCCCTTCTCATTGTTTACAAATAGATTGCTACAGTGTCACCCTGAACCTTTAATTCATCTAATTATTACAACATGTATACCTGTATACTGTACTACCGATATTTATTTATTGGTAAACCATTGAATTAAATTATTGTAACATTTTAAAGGGATATTTCACTTCAAAACTAGTTTGTAGTCATTTTATCATGTACTCTGGCTGGATATTTATAATATTTTGATATTTGATATTAATTTTATCTGACACACCCCCTTCCTATACAAACCCATTGTAACTTCAAAAATCCATTTTCACCATGTTGAACATTGAACCTTGAACCTTATAGTCATTGGGTGGGGAAATAATCTGGTGAGTGATATTGTCCTTCTAATGCAGAAGTTACAATAGCTTGAATGAATGTCAAATGTAAATACTTACACAAGCAAGAGTAGACAATAAAATGACCCCAAACATGTTCGAAAGTGAAGGATCCCTTTAATCGCAACAATATATTTATTTTTGTAGGCTTACAGATACCTAAGAGAAGAAGTGAAAATGTTTCAGGGAAAACCAATCATGGTGAGTAAACAGATTTGGGTTCATTAGGCCTAATGTGTGTTATCATTGAGTCTGGATTAAGTTTGTTAGATGTCACAATCTAATCATCATCATAAGCGATTTTGACCTACTTGGTGGCCCACCCAAGTTGGGAACAATGCACAGGTACAACGGTTATTCCCCAATAACCGTTGTACTTGTTGTTAGACTATTTGTCTGTATCCCTTTATGCCCATATATGGAATCTTTTATATTCATCTGTCTATCCCCTTTTCCCATATGAAGAGTTCAGTGTGAGGCATGCCTAAATGTGGAGTCCATGGTTTAGGCAATTCTATGTCAGTACTATAACATCATATTGATTACATCAGGGTCCACTCGTATATGGAGATCAAACGAGAATTAGTGTCAAGAGTATATTCAGTAATCTCGTTCACAGTTGGAAATAGACTTTTAAATGGAACGTAGACACAGTGGAATGACTTGTTTTGTCCTTCCACTTGGCAAACAATCTCTGTTGCCACTTTGGCTGCCAATTGTCCTGTCAGAGGTGGGCTTGGAGTCTAGCAAATGCCACAGTGGCAGTTCATTTTCAGCACAGTGATGACGTGTATGTTGGAGCAGGATAAATTGTTGTTACAGCCACAGGGGAGGGAGTGACCTTGAGCTGGTTGGTTATACAAGGATTGATAAGGTAGGAAGTAATTTAGGAGTCTCTGTTCTTTTTTTCCTCAAACATTCATCTACCATATCTCTATCATACTGTGACATTGACCTTAGAGTTAGTTTGATAAAGCGTACCCTTTCATCTGGGCTCCAATTTGTCTGAGGCGTGGTTCCTATTCAGTCCTAATGGAAAACAAAAACTAGCACTCTTGGTCTTTATATAGTGCATTTTGCCCGGTGCACGGCTCACAAAGATTCCGAAGTGATTCTGGTACTTTTAATTAATATGCGCACGGCTGACAGACACAGCAAACACGGATGCGTTTCGGCGTCAAGCCTTCCTCAGCCAATTAAAAAAAGAAAGTAAAGGTGTTAGTGGTTCTGAGTATCTGACTTCTAACTAAGCCCCGGTGATGATCAGTATCGCGCTTGGAAGGACCCATGTGCACTGTGGCTGGCCGGGAGGAATTCTACATCTTTCTCCATCTCTCATTTTGTTCTACCTTCTTTGCTGTCTTTCTCTTCTACTCCTCCTTTTCACCATTCCTCCTAAACCTCTCCTCTCCTGTCAGTGCAGTGTATTATGGCCTCATGACCGTGAGATTATGAGATCTGAGGGGACAGAGCTATATCATTCATTACTTGGGAAGAGAGTGAATGTCACCACGTCTAAAACCAAGGAAAGCTAAGTCAGGTCTGGTGCATCACAGGAACAACAGCAGTAAGGAAAGGCAGCTCTGACGATTTCAACCTTTTATTGAAGGTGCAAGTAATTTCGATGTTGGTGGTACATCTTCATCGGGTCATTATTTGCTTTAAGTGCTGCTGGGATATAGCTTTATACCCTGTATAACATGTGTATAACAATGCGATGTGACATAGCTCTGTTTACTCAATGATGTACCCCCTCCAACTGTATGTACTTTTCACATTTTCAACTGTTTTTATTATATTTTGACACTTGTGTTGGCAATGTAAACGTATGTTTGCTCATGCCAATGAAGCTCATTTAATGATAATGAATTTATTTATATAGCACATTTCAAGACATAGTCACAAAGTGCTTTACATAACGGGGTAAATCTTTTTACCCCGTGGAAGTGAAGTGTGGCTAAAATGGGGGTGATCTCGTCTTTTTTAATTAGTTAGCAGTCGGGATATAGCCTTCTTACACAGGCCTGAATAAATCGAGTTACAGTAATCTAAACGAGACGAGATAAAAGCGTGGATTACATTTTCCAAATCTGCGGGTGACAGGCAACTTTTGATCCTGGCTATGTTCTTCAGTAGAAAGTAGCAGGTTTGCACTACTCGTGTTACTTGGGGGTTAAAAGTGAGGCCAGAGTCAAAAAGCACACCCAGGTTACGGGCGACCTCTTTTACATTAGGGGATAGGCTACCGAGTTCTGAGATGAATGACTGAGTGGAATTAGGGGGAGCGAAGATTATGATTTCTGATTTGGTTTCGTTCAGTTGTAAAAAGTGATTTGACACCCAGTTTTTGATATCTGAAAGGCACGATAGGAGACTGGACAGATTACCATTTGAATTTATATAACCCCCAAAAAACTTGTGAATTACTTTGTCTTGTTCTCTGTCTAGGCTCGTATTAAGGCCATCAACACCTTCTTTGCTAAAAACGGCTACCGAAATGTGGACTCCAGTGTGTACAACCAGAATTCCCAGCCACAGTCACAGTATGGGTCATCATCAATGTACATGCAGCAAGTGTATAACTCTCAGCAGCAACAGCAGCAGCAGCAGCAGCAGCAGTATCCTGTGTACCCGCTGGTGGCTCCTTCTTGGAACGCATCAGTCACGCCGTACTTTGAAACACCACTGGTAAGAACCTAGGAGTAGAAAGTAATCTAAGCATATATGCATTTTATCCATTCTAGATGGCAGTCAGAAGTAATCTATTCTGAGAATGTAAAGTTAAGAAATAAATAATATTCAAATCTGCATTGTTATAGAGATATTATCTCCCAATCTTTCTTATGCTAAGTGTGTATTTGCTATTTAGACTCTGCCTTGTCCATCTCCCATCCAGGCACCATTCCCCAACAGTGGTTTTGTGAATGGTTACAGCAGCCCTGGGACCTACAAAGTGGGCTCCAACTCCATGAGTGTTGGGCGACCTTTCAACAGGACCCAGTACGTATACATAGTATCAAGAGCCCTCAGTGATGGATGCTTTATTTGTCCTTGCAGAAATTAATTTAGCGCCAAGCAGCCATCAGGACACAAAAAATAGCACCAATGGCACCAATCTTGGTTTATTTGTGACTCGGATAGATATGGTCAGATGTGCATTATATCAGGCAATGTAATGTAGTGGATAATGTTGGTAAAGAAATTAGGAACACCTTTTGTTCTTGATATCCAGTTGACTCTGTACCCTCCCTCTCCTACAGTGTCCCCCTATATTCCAGAAAGAATGTACTCAGTGCCTCCAGGTATAAATGATCAAATCTTTGATGTATAAATGATCAAATCTTTGATACATACATGGCCATTATTCTCTCAACATTTAGTTTGTTCATTCATTCATTCATTCATTCATTACTTTTTCAGGAAACTTGAAGTGATGCCGAGATTACAGTACATTAGGCAGATAAAATGTAAACGATAAATATGGTGCTGATTGCTCCAGTTGTTTGTGAGAATATCTTCTAGAGACGACTAGACTCCTGCAGAACAATGCTGTAAAACAAAGTCAAATGGACAATGGAAAATATTCTGCCGAAAATGGCTAAAAATAAATGGGCAGAAAATATATCACCGAATAGTCAAAACACGGGGTTACCTACATAATCTAATGTTTAGTTGTGATGATGTGATCAAAATGTGGCTACAAGCACATAGTGATAATTCTTTAAGTTAAGTTTTGCCATAATCAGGTAGCTTTAAGGTACGGCCATGACAGCAATGGTAGGCCAAACAAAGGGAGGGAAATATTCGACCAAGAATTTCCCTTTGGGTGCATCGCTAATACATACAGTCTAGGACTTATTCTAATGACTACAATTATACCAGTCTGTCTGTATGATACAGCAAGCACATCTGCAGTGATTTGAGTTGTTCTCTGTACTCATGGGGAATTTAGGTAAAGTAATGGTTATTTCTCATACTGGATTGGACACTTGAAGTGCAGACATAGGGGATTGTTGCTTTAAATAGCCATGGAAAATGAACATGTACAGTATTGCTTGCTTGTGAAGCTGACTTACTACTACTATTATGACTAATGTGGATTTACTCTGCCCAGGAACCATGTGAAGACCAACCCCAGGCTTGGTGATGTGACCCCTTCTCCCTCTGTAGCCCCTGTCCCTCTGATGGATAATCTGCCTGGGCCTTGTAGCCCCCAGTCTCCCAACACAACAGGGCTTATGGTTGGCACAACCCCAGAGCCAGTCTGTACCCCCTCCTTGACCCTTCCACTAACTACCATACCCAACGGAGATCTGAGCATGGCTGGACGGGGCAGGTGGGCAAACTTGCACATTAAATGCCATTAAAACACCAACCAGAAATGTGACTTGGCAGTGAATATTGAGCAAAAGTGGCATAATGGAATTTTGCAGACTCTTATCCCAAATATATAATAGGTGTAGTATTTTCACTTAGCCCAGTGAACATTAACTATTTTATTGCCATCTACGTTGCCCCTCCCCCAGGGACAAAAGGTAAACGGCGTGAGAAATCATCTTGATTCAGTTTTTTGTATTTTTTTAAGGAGAGGAAGCTACCGAGGAATGAGGAGGAGGAGAGAGGATGAGCGTTTGATGGTCAGTAGATTTCACCACTCCGAACTCCTTTCCTTTATTTGAGTTGAGCTAAAGCTAGTTTTTAATTTACCAAAATATACTGATTTGTAGAAGCCTGTCCCTCAGACCGAGGTCAAGGTACTGCCACCGAAGTTTGACCTGGCAGCTTCCAACTTCCCCCCGTTGCCTGGGTGTGTGGTCAGTACACAGGGAGAATCCGTCCTGGAGACCCGGCTGTCAGATGTTGTGCGTGGCATCAAGGTGTCTGAAAAGGTAAGACAAAACTCTTGGCTTGTACGCAACACTTCATTATAGCCACAATACCTGCAAACAATGGCTCTCACCTCAAAGTAATTTTTAAAATGTTTCCGCTTCCAGTCTGAGAATAAAGAAGTGAAGAATGACGCTCCTGCTGCTCAAGTCCCAGAAGCTGATCAGAGTACGCCAAACCCCACAACAACAGCTCCAATATCAGCTCCTGTGACATCACTTATAGTAGTGCCACCAGTGCCAAGGTATGCATGCATTTCCTCCCCTAACCAAGAGCCTGAATGGTCCAAAAATTGGTTTTTACACGCACTTGAGAATTAAATTAACACTGAGGATTTCACTGTGTGCCGGGATTACTTTCAAAATAGCAGCTCGGGGTGCCGTGCAGATATGGCAGCTTTTACTTTGAAAGCTCCCCCCTTCCGTTCCATACAAAAACCGGGAGGAATAATGTTGCTTGCTTACCTCACTAGGATTACGATAAAGTCGCTGAATAATCCCTCGCGTTCATATTTTGAACGAGAGGCATGTTGAAGTCAGAAATGAAGAGCTTAGTATACCCATCTGGTCAAAACCACGGAGAGCTCCCTTTCTGAGCCGTAAACTGGGGAGTGAACGGCAACGCGCATGCGCGAACAGCAAGGAGTATGGTGTAGAAGGAGAGGCCAACCCACCAAAAGAAGAGAAAAAATCTGAATATATTTCTCTCGTTTGATATCAATGAAAATGCTAGGACGTGTGTACACGTCCTCGCAATCCATCGGTTGGATTAGCTATGACGTTTCCACACGTCCATCGGTCTAAATGGGTTAATAACATTGTTTTTGTTCTTCCTGTGTTGATTCAGTGTATCTCATGAGGTAAAGAAGGTGGATATAGCTGAGCCTTCTGTTCCAAAAGAGACCATCTCCTCTCCATCGCAGCCTATGGCACCTTCTGAACCTTCTCTCCTAACGAAGCCACTCCTCTGCAGCCAGCCAATCTCTACAGCAGCCGTCCCTTTTGTCACATCAGCAGCTCAGGTGAGACCTTCCTTCTTTGGGACTATTGGAACAGCCTAAATTATGCTCTTGGATTCTACACTAAGGAACTATTTAAAATCTCCTTAGGTCATTTGTCTTTT
The DNA here is from genome assembly GCF_963924005.1 of Protomyctophum bolini. Lineage (NCBI taxonomy): Eukaryota > Metazoa > Chordata > Actinopteri > Myctophiformes > Myctophidae > Protomyctophum > Protomyctophum bolini. The sequence goes on from NC_137863.1 coordinate 24,255,155, forward strand.
ATTTTCTGTCTGCAGTGTATATTTTCAATGGTGCTTTTTATATCGAAGAGCTTGCAAAAGAAAAGTGATTGTACACGATCTGAGACTTGACATGAGATTTGACGTCAAGTCTCAGATCGTATACACGAATTAATGCTGTCAGCATGGATTTGCGTTGGAGAATATGACGTGTATCTACACATGCTGCCAGCGACGTATTCACTTATAGATTTTGACATGGGTCACATATTTCCATTTTGTAGTCCTACATTGAATGTGTATTATACTGTGTATATAGTTTTTTTCTGAATTGTATTTATCCAATTAATGGTGTTAACATTTTAACATTACAAGCAATTAAAAACTGTATATTTTAGTATTACTATGTAATAGGATAGAATAGATGCTTAATCAGTCGCCTATTTAAACTAGAGACAGACGGGTGCTCTACACGTTAGGGATTTTTACCACATTGGGGGTTTCCTAACGCAATTATTGCACTGTATCGAATCGATTTGTGTATATGAACCCAACATCCATGCATTTTTATGCATTCTTCAATTATAAAATGGATTACTGTTCAGGTAATTTGTGATTTGCGTATTCATGTACTAGGTGACAAAGACTGCCCTCACAGAACACCTGGTTAGGCAATTTTATATATGTTATATGTTATGCTTGTTTCAAGTTTTTTTTTAAATCTCTTATAAAGTGTTAAAGTAAAAAGAAAATAGATTCCTATGACTTCCGGCACTTTTTACTTTGTTTGATTGGACCTGCAACATTAAATGAAATCCTCTACACTGAAACAAGCAGCTGCAACGCATCTTGAACCATTGACATTCATGCTCAACCCACAAACAACAGAGCCTAGTAATTACCAGATGTAGCTCAGTCAAAAGCAAGATTTCTGATTCAGACTTTTTAGTCTTCATCACAACACATGGATTTATTGTTAGCTCTTGCTCATCTTTCTGCTAATTCTCAAGCTCACGTTTGCATGCATAATTGCATATTGCCCAATCACAACAAAGCATGTTCCTATTCTTTGGTGTTTTATGGCAAGCTGGCATTCGCTACATTGAATTACTGCCACCTTAAGGAACTACTCAGTTACTGTTCATTGTGTTCCTTTGAGACCACAGTGAATAGCTTTCAGTTTTAGTTAACTATAATGACCCTGGTTGTAGCGTGTTGCGTTGAGAATTTATAGAAATGCCTTTTGTAGCCCTCTGACTGTTCTGGATGGCATGGACGTGAACTCTGTTTGCAGTTTGACTTTGCACTACAACAATGCTGTGCACGGGTCCATCCGGAACCGAATACCCGACAGCCGAAATCGAGAACCGAGCCGATTCGGGCCCAAAATATTGACTTGTCCCTCGGGCAGGGTCGGATCCATTCCAAATTGCCACGGGTCTCGGTCAGATAGTCTGAAATGCTGTTACCCAAAATTACCCTTCAACTTTAAAAATAGGTTTCAAAAATAGACATGCGTGCATTGTAATTATTACATTCCAAATGCCCATATTTTCTGTTGAACAGTCAAAGAGGGCTGGGTCTCGTCATGCACCTCGACATGAGCGAGAGCGCTCTCTCTATCTTTCGCTTTGTCTTCCGCGGACGACTTGCTCGCACAAGATTCCCAGAAACGCTCTCCTCCGCGTCAGTCGTCCGTGGAGGTGGAGCTTAATTTCCATCCACCAGCTGTCTAAAAACCAGCTGCGCACACGCCGCACAGCTTCTTCTGTCGCGTGCGGCTGTCGGCCGTTTTGCGCTTAGGTGTGGAAACAGTGACACACACACACACAGCTGGCTATATTAATGCAATCATGGCGACCCCCTTGAGCGAGCGAGGTGAAATGCAAAGCAACGAGCAATGTGGGACTAACCTCGCGTCACCAGGCTTTCCACCTCGGAGGAAAAATGTGGGACAGTTTTGTTGTGATTGTCAACAGCTCTGGTAAGAATGTCGATGTGCTAAAATGCACTAATATTAGCCTATGCAAGTTTTGTAACCCTCCGCTGCCTCGAGAGGCGGGGTGCAGTCGCTCATAGAGAGCAGTCTCATGTCATGTTAAAGCATATAATATTGCAAAGAACACACTATGGGTCCGGATCTATATCGGATTGGATCAGCGCCGTTTTGGTCGGACCGGTTCCAAAAAGTCAAATCCTTCTCTGCTCCGTTTCGGACTGGATCCAAAACTTTCGGACCGTGTGCGGCCAATTAGAATGTTTCTCGGATCCGTAGCGGTTCAGTTCAGATATCACTGATCCCGTTTGGGACCGGGTCCAATTTTATGGACTTTTTATGCATTTGATGAGGTAATGATTAGGTTTGAGATTAAAGAGGTGTCGCTTATTTACGTCCACATTCAGATTTATTTAGCCACTCTGGGATGTAAAACTGATCTTCTAGTCACAAGCTTGTTTGTCTACACTTTAAACAACCACCATCTAACAAATGAGTATTTTTCATGGGTCTGTTTGGCATATTGTATAACATGATCTTTATATTTAGTCTGCATACGTTTCATTTACTCTTTCCACTGCTAATTCACTTAGGAGCCAAGGAAGCTGAGCTATGCAGAGATCTGTCAGCGGCCAGCCAAGGACCCACCAGTAATACAGACACCCTCTCCCACTCCGCCTGCGTCCTCCGCCAATCAGCCCCTGCGAGAGCTTGGAGTGAACAAGGTAGAGGACTCTGTAACCACCTCCAACCACACTAATGACAGGCCAGAGAAACCTAGAGACAGTCGACCCCCTCGTAACCCCCTTGGCTCATACCGTGGGGGCAACGGCCCAGCCAGAGCTGGAGGGGCCGGCCTGAAGATCCGGGAGAACCAGAGAGGCCAGACCTCTGGCCGGTGGTTTTCGCCACAGAGGGGACCCAGGCGCAGCGGGAAGGAACAGAACATTCCCCCCAGGTCACCAAAATAAATGAAAAAGAACAATTAAAAACAAATGTATATTTGTGTGTACATATGTGTATAGAGATATATTTATAAAAGATAAATATACAGTGTGTGTATTGCAAGATAACTTTGGGAAGTTGTCAAACAGGCATGCAACAGGGCAGAGGTGTAAAAACTTGACAAGATGGGGTGGGGGGTCTGTGTGGTCTATTCTTTGCGATCTTATCCATGTTCAAAGAAGGATTGTTCATGTAACAAATAGCAGGCAAATCAAAACTTGCATTTGTTGATTGAGAGAGAGAGAGTGGCTTGCTCAACACAACGTAAAAGGTACTCTCCACAGAAACGGACGATCGAGAGATCGGTACTTATTCCACAGTTAATGGTTTTCAGTTTCACTTTGTTAAAAATTAAGCCAAGGGAGCCACAAACCATTAATCTCTCCTCGAATCTTCTCAAATCACCTATTTTGGATTCCGAACAGTGATTTTCACCCAAAAGCGATATTTGCATGCCTGGTCAGTGGTCACACCACCTTTTTGGGAAGAATGCAAATGCGAGAATAATTTTGGGGAACAAAAGGGTGCATACAGTCTTATAGCACAGAATTGTCGGCTTGGTTGAAACAATATATATATCGTATCCTAGGAATGCTGAAAACCTAAAGTAATTATATTTCATTTAATATTTACAATTGATATGCTAAATAAGTAATTGTATGACATAAGTGAAAATATGAGCTTTGAAGAACAAGAACAAATGTGTGCTGTAATGCTATGTACAGTGAAAGATTGCCTAGCAAGTCAGTATGGAACACTGCAAGGGGCATTAATGATTTTAATTAGTGTGTGTGTGTGTGTGTGTGTGTGTGTGTGTGTGTGTGTGTGTGTGTCGGAGAGAAATTATTATTTCTCAACCAAAAAAATTAACAAACTATGTAAAAAGCACATCTGCAATTGTCTTTCTGGATGATTTTAGATACAAACATTGGCATACTTGTCCAATGGTTGCGCGTTAGATAGCTTTGAAGTGTGTAAGAGCTTTTGAATCCTCTCTGCAGGGCTACAGTTCCGAGCAGTGTAACGCCAAGCTTGGTTTAATGGCATTCTTCTCTTTGTTGGTCAAACATTTTATTTTCTTACATTTTCTTCATTTGATTTTAATTACTTTTTTCCTAGGAGTAGCAGACATGGCTCCATTTGTACAGTAAATTGTAATCCGCGTAAGGACTAAAAATAGTCTTCCTTGCTTTTACTAGATCATGTTGTTGGCATAGTAATACAGATCTAATCAGAGTTACAGTTTTGGTCAGATTTGCTACTATAACCTTTTAGTGTTCTTGGCAATGGGAAGGCTTCTCCTTAAGTTTATTTTAGGTCTAAATAATTGTTGACTAGGGTGTTGTGTGTGTACCGGTCGTTGATACTTGTAAATACTGTAATTCTTACTGTAACTCGGTTTTAAAAGGTCTGCTTTGCTGACAATGTTCCTAAAGAAATTGTTTCCGTTAAGTGAGCAGGAGTTAGCGTTAGTAATTTTGACGCCTGAGTGAACATGGCACGGATGGTGTTTTTCTGGAGTCATTTAACTGTTCTTCATTGCATAGTGATTCAGTGTGTAAGTCTAAAGTATGATTATGTATTTGTGTGCAGAGAGGTGTCTGGGTGATGAAGTTGTATGACAAAACCAACAAACCTGTTGGGTGTTTATTTCACATTAAGAGTAAGTGCAAAGGACACTCAAAAGACGGGTGTGTTACTAAAATTTGAAGGAAAGCTACCTTTTATAATGAACAATATATTTGGAAACATGATTCAAATGTGGCCACTTTTTAACCTTCATGTTTGTACCTTGTATCGGAAAATCTCCCATAAGTATTGGAAGGATACTTTCTTTTATATTTCAGTTTGGATCAACTTAAATTAATTTCCACTGGATATTGACAAATGGTAATGAGTAGTAGTTGTAGCATCTACTGACACATCAGGTGTTATGTTATTGCAGTGTTAACATTATTCAGTGACTTTGTTAACCTTCTTGGCTAAAATCAGTCATGCTAAAAGACAATCTGAAACTTCCAACAGTATCCACTTTTTCTAAAACACATCTATCACTTCCTGGAGCACAAGATTGTTGCGTCCATAGCCAGTGGCTTGGCTTTGATCATTAAGAATAAGATTCTTGTTTCAACAATCTCTTTTTGATTGGACACCAAGACTTATGATGAATGTACTTCTGTTAGAGGGAAGACCACTTTTGTGGCTGATTTTGAATGTCTTTGTACAGTAGAATTTCTTTTCAGTGACATTAACAGGTTATTTCTTTTCTGAATTTAGTATTTCATTTACTTTTCTTATTTCAAGTTCTGCTTGTAGGGAATTGTTAAAAATAATTTGATTCTTTAGTATTTTGTTTCTGTGATATGTTTTATTCTATTAATTTGTTATGTGATTTCAGAAATGATAGCTGTTTTACCTATGCCCTGGGCCAGAATTTGATTTCTATTTTTACCATCCACTAGTGTCTAAACAATGAGCAGCTTGTGGTCATGGATTCGAAATGCACTAACTTTAGGTTTAAATGGTCTTGAAAACAATATAAACAGTCACACGTAGTTTTCAACAGGTTTGCCGAAATTGAATTAAATTCAGTCATTTTATTTCCTCAGCATGAATCATCTTTGTGGTGCAGGTAGGCTAAAGGATGAGTGAAGTGTTTGATATATAATGTTATTGGGGGGATGGGATAATACACCAACAATGTAATTTGCATTAGATTTGTGTTTGGGATGTTGTGCTTGCAAGAACTTTGCTTCTATGTGTTTTGTGTCCCTTGTTCAGAAATTCAATTGTCTCGTGCTGACCCTTTAAGTGTCATGTGATATGTGCAGATGTACGAGAATGAGATTGCTTCTGTTGTCTGTCCCACAGAAACTACAGGAAACCGTTAGGCCAAACCAAACTAGTAGTGCCTTAAGTTATCATAGTGCATAACTTCATTTTATGCAACTGAAACAATAATGCACATTGATTATGTGTCACACTAGACAAAGCTGTTTGTTGGTTTTGTTACACTCTGCATTCTCAGCTTCTAGCTCTGTTAACGAATCCTAGTCCACTATTAATATGCTGAAGGTTTATTCTAGGTGTGGCTGTAAAGGCTGTATTAGTTTGAGTGAAGCTGTGGGTGTGTTTGTGTCTTTCTATTTGTTGTGCATGTTTAAATTTGAGCTATTAGTGTACCCAATGCAATTTCAGTCGTAGAGAGTCCATGAGATCATTACAATGATGACGAGCAAACCTGGGATTTCAATGTCAGCAAACTGGTGTATTGTTTGGTGAATATTGTATCATTGAGCCTGATGTATGATAATAAAACTTTATTTTTTAAACAGATCTTTGTTTCATGTTTTAAGACAAGTTTCTGATGCTGACACAAGGAAGATGCAATGGAAGTAACAGGGATGTATTTTTACCTCGGGGAATGCTGCATTGACCACACAAGCAAATGTCAAAATGGAGACGGGTGGAGCACTGCAACATGATCACCTAAATATGTACTTCAAGGTCGAGTTTTGTGAGATGATACAGCTGAATAATATATATATATATTATTATTATTATTTATTTATTTATTTTAATTAGTACAGTTTATATGCATAGTATTTATGTATATGATTCATGGTGACTATTTTTATGTATATGATGTATTACCATGTTTTTGTTCTTGCTTATTTAATTCCAGTCGCTCTGGATTAAGAGTGTCTGCTAAATACCTAAATTGTAATGTGTGTGTGTGTGTGTGTGTGTGTGTGTGTGTGTGTGTGTGTGTGTGTGTGTGTGTGTGTGTGTGTGTGTGTGTGTGTGTGTGTGTGTGTGTGTGCGTGTGTGTGTGTGTGTGTGTGTGTGTGTATTTTTGAGTGGTGCAACCACTCCTATAGACAGCTTTGTGTCTCCCTGGGTCCCTGGCTGGCTGGCTGGCTGGCTGTGGTCCCTGAGCACGACCCCCACACGGTAACTGTCATTTCTCAACCATTTCGGACTCGGGCGGCTTGCCAGAACCGGGCCGGCCCCCTGGGCGCGTTCCCTGTGGGTAGAGTTGCAGCACTCACTTCACACGGGTGTGATTTTTTTTAAAGAATAACCAGAACCTATAGGGTATGCGCATGCATAAAGTGAGTGGCAAATTGAGTGGCAAAGTGAGTGTCAAAGTGAGTTTAACATCATTTAACGTTGTTTAATGCAATCAGATAGGACTTTTCTATTTGGATGTATGAGCTGTCAAGGCCAAAAAGTAGGGTTTTTTGACACTCAGTAGGTGTTCCCACATAACTTCCGCGTATGATGATGATGTCACACGCATACCCTCTATTCCCAATATTACACACACAAGGCATGATATATGCGATCTATTATCAAATGTAACTAATATATATAACTATATAATATAACTATTAGTATATATATATATATATATATATATATATATATATATATATATATATATACATACACATATATACATATACATATACATATATTAATTACATTTGATAATAGATCGCATGTATAGCGTTCAATCGATTTCTTTGTTTTGTATATGCACAGAAAATCCTAATTCACACTTGTATGTGGTTGTAAAAGGCTTGGTTTTCTCAGCAGAGGATATTCAGATTATATACTTATCCAGAACCAGGCCTGGACTGGCCACTTGACATACTGTTGGCCCTCAAAAAAGAATGAAATAATAATATGCAAAAACTAAATTTTGGCAATCCAATTGAAATCTCCCAACCTAGTCTTTGGGAAACAATGCTATAGTGTGTATAGTATAGTTTCAAAGTACTTTAAATTATTGAATATTGATTTTACTGTTTAGACTAGAATGCACTGATAGGTTCTTGGTTTACCTATGATCCTAGATGACTATTCTTATGCAGTTGTATAGAGAATTTGTCACATACAGTATCAGATGCCATCTGGCATCGTTGCAAAAGTAAATGTACAAGAATGTAATCAAAACTATCCAGGCTGATTTTATGACAGCATAAAACAGTATTCATACTATTCACACATCCTTCCCATGTATATTTTTCACATGCATGGTTATTGATTAATACTTAATCTAATTGAACTCAGGTTGAGTGGGAGAGTATTTATGTTTTGCTTGTTTTTTGTTAATACCCTACTTAATTTCACACAATACATTGACCGTCACCTACAGTCTAACATAAGTATACAAATCATTGAATCAATAACCATACCATACTTGAATCAATAAACATATATTTATAGTAACAAATGATTATTCAAAATAACAAGAACAACATTACTATTTAATTATTTAAGGCTTTAGAATTTTGTATTTTCATGTCTTTACTGTGTTGAACTATATGTGTTTGATTGATTTACACTTTATTAGCAGTTTGCAAAAACAAACCGTTCGCCCTTCCGACTTCAAATTCGACTTTCCAACTTGCATCGTTCCAAGTAGGCCAGTGCCCAATTGGCACCGCTCTAGAGGCTCTGGACAGGGCCCCTGCTGCCCTGCAGTGCAGGCTCTGCATGGACAGGGCCCAAATGACTAAATTAGCCAATATTGATCACACCTGATCACAATATGGAGCAGGCCTGTACTGACATCACAATGATGTTCTGACATCTGCATAGATGCCACATATTTGGGCATATACCTGATCAAGAACTCCATATGGGCATACAAGGGACACAGTCACACAGACATATAATAACTGGGTGGGGCATCAATTTCTAACTTGCATCGTTCCAAGTAGGCCAGTGCCCAACGGGCTAGTAAAAATAAATGACAGGCAGATATTGGGAGTCTGGGCCTTTTTCCTTTACAATCTCGTTATAACACGGCTCACTCATCATGCTTAATTTATGCTCCGTCGTACGACGGTGTCGCGCGACAAAATACAAATTTCCCAAGTTCTCGCGATGTTGTTCAGTGTTGCCATGTCAGCTTATTATAAGCGTCTTTGGGCTTCGTTTTCTGTAAAATTGCTTGTAAATAATTGGTAGTTGGGAGTTGCGGTTTTTTGGGCTTGTTTGTAGTGTAGAACTTATCTGGGCCCCAGATTAATGTATTAAGGACCCTACATCTAAACATATTTTGTGCCCCATAACACGATGACCAGATTTGTCACAAATCATTTGTATTGTTAAAGAAAATCAGAAATATTCCATTTTGTCAATGTCAATTTGTCATTTTTAAATAGCAGATCTACAACCTCACAACGCGTCACACCCACACGCCACTTAATGTGCAGTGCACCCCCTCCCTTTTTTTCTTTTTATATATTCAATTTTTCGTTTGTACGTTTTTAATGTTCTGATGAATTGAAAATGGAGGACCCTGTTGAACAATTAGTGCTTTTCCTGGTTATAGCAGTTAGGGCACCTACGGACGGCTGCAATTCGAAACTGGCCCCAAATCTGAATCCCCCACCCACCCCTTTTCCTCCTCACTGTACAGTTAGTATATGTTTCTTTTCCCTTTTTACCTCCTCTATGATGCTTTCCTGTTTTGACTATAGCTGTGTATATTAGTACGTCTCTAAATGTTTTGATGAATTGAAAATGGTTTTGTATTGAGTTGTACTTGAAATGTACTGTAATTCTGCTGATAATCAATCAATCAATCAATCAATCAATCAATCAATCAATCAATCAATCAATCAATCAATCAATTCCTGTACTTTTGTTTGAACTGTACCCTTTCTTATTTCTACATACTGACAAATAATACTCAAGCAAGCAATCAATCAATCATGCCTCAAGTCATGACCTCAAGTCACCACCTCTTATGATGAATTGAACAAGGTGGACCCTCCTGTAAACAAGTGTAGTGCTTTATTGGGTTTTTTGATTGAGTTTTGTTTGGTATTGAATTGTGCTTGAAATGTACTGTAATTCTGCAAACTGTTAATAAATACTTAAATCAATCAAAACTCATGTGTAGCTAGACTAGTCGTTTATTTCGGGCCTGGACCTTAGAGTAAGGCCTGGACGCTTATTTCTCTCGCACAATCTGGCAACACTGATAGTATCGAAGCAGTAGAGAGTGTCAACACATCGGCCCTGAGACAAGCAGCGCGGCGTCTCTCCGCGTCCCGGACAGAGACCGAGCGGACTGGGGACTGGGGAGAAGGCAAGGGAGTGAAGTAGGCTAGCTGCTGCTCCAACGCTCGCTCGCTCCGGTCGGTGAGTTTAAAAACATTTCACGCTAACTAACTCCCAAATTGCCAACGTGGGCTGCGATTCTGCGAATAGCTTTGCAACGCACGTTCACGTAATAATATAGTAATAATGTCAGACAGAGACTGCTCTGACTGTCACACTGTAAACCACGGTCCGTGACCACCATGTAACCATGTTTTTGTTGTTGTTCTGATTCACGGACACTGTTCTTGCGTTGTTGTTAGCAGTCAGAGGATTCTCTTTCGTATTAGTGTTTGCTAACCCAACTTGTGTGGATCTGTTTTGGTTTAACTCGCAGTATTCTACCGACAAAAGGGGTGGTGTGTGTGTGTAAGTGTTGTTATTTTGTTGTCACCGCCAGCGGAGATAATCGTTTGTCTGGTAGTGGTTGCTTTCCGTTTAGTTGTTGTTGATGCTTTAAATGGCAGGATTCTCATCTACCAGGCAAGTTGGTGAAAGAATGTCAGAAAGGTTTTAAGAATCGGAGCGTTCCTTGTCTTAGCAACGTTAGCTAAGCCTTAAATAGCTAACGCTAGCTTGAGGCCCATCCCAGTGGTCAACCTGGTAGGCTACAGTAACTTAATCATATCGCCAACCATAGAGACAGCCTGCCCTGCAGGGCTATTATGTGGATGTCCGTTACCATTAGCTGGGCATTTCGTTATTGTAGATTATATAATTAGCTTTTAGTTATTATAGCTTGCATGTTTGTCCTCTCTGCTCCTGGACTGGTAGAATCCCAGGTGATAATGTCTTGTATCAGCCCCTTTTTTTTTTTTTTACCTATACCTTGTATGCGTGTTTTTCTATGGTCTTAAATGACGATCAGTACGCACACTCAAAAGGTGACTGTAACAATGCTCTTTGCAGGCCCTAAATGCCAAATCTATTGTGTTTACTTTATAACGGTAGCACCGCCAGCTGACAACAGACTATATAGCCAGCTTGCTAGATAAACCTTTATTGATCCCACGGGAAAATTCACTTGCCAATGGCAGTACAACAGTAATAAACAAAGGGCTTAATACAGGAAAAAAAAAGAGATACAGCTATACAAGATACTATGGTTTTACATACAAAAAGGGTGAGCAGGGAATGCCATCAACCCCAGTTAGACCAATTCTAAGTCAAACTACCATAGTAGATAAGATGACACCTAGTTTACACAGAGACAAATCTGACAATGGCATATTTTGTAGTTTTACTGTTTATGCACAGTCTTAAGATGATGATCTGATGTGAATGTGATTCTTGATTACTGTTAAATGTTGACAGTCATCTTGATATTATTTTATATCAGCTGCACCCTAGATCTTTTCCTCCTGTCCAGCCCACAATGCATGTGGTTGATTACAACGTCAGTGTTATAATTCATTCTAATTAATGTATCTATCTTTACAATGTAAAGAGGTTCTTGTTCCTTTCTGTTGCAGGACATTTGTGTGACATGGGGGATGATCGACCGTTTGTATGCTCTGCCCCTGGATGTGGGCAGGTACAGTTAATTACCTTTATTTTATTGAGGAACACAATTGTATGAATAACTGGACAAGAAGTCTCCACTGTATGCATATACTGTATATGTCCCAGTACAATTGATCAGTGTTGTTGACACTGATTTAATGTTAAGCTCGCTCCAATTCCAGCTTCTCGTTCATTTTGACAGTAGGAAAAGGAAGAAATTATCTGAAAACGAGACAAATATAATTATATCACCTAAAAGAGCAGCATGAGTTATACAAGCTAAAGGATGCTTGCCTTTTTGTTGTTGTTTTAGTTAACAAACTGCTAAATGTTATGTTTTACAGAGATTCACCAATGAAGACCACCTGTCCGTCCACAAGCACAAGCATGAAATGACTCTAAAATTTGGTCCTGCCAGAACTGACTCGGTTATCATACAAGGTTAATAACATTACAGTTTACCAGTAAAAGTTAGATTTTCTGATGCATGCAATACACCTGCTGCTGTGTGGACCTACCAATATGTTACCACTTTTGATAACCTCATGTACATGCTGGTATCTGCTGGTCTTATGCTCCGTGTATGTGTAGATATCTTGATCTTTTTATGTTCTATTTGACATGCTTATTTAATGTTTATTTTCTTCTTGCCCTCCTTTTTATTCTCCCTTTCTGCTAAAACAAATTTCACCCACAACTTTATTCTTTACACATGTAAACCAGTGATAGGGCAGGAGTCTATCTCCTGTTTCTGTTGCGTGAGGCAGCTTGATGTGCAAGTACATCCCCTGGATATGACGCTAGTATGTCGCAGGGATACTGAATTTTTACTCCAGTATATTTGTATATAGCTGTTGATTGTCACGAAAAGCCTCCAAGTTCTCACAGCCCAATACCATTTTACAGAGTTTGCTATAACTTGCATGGATGGGGATTTTTTGGGGGGAAGATTATAGTGTGTTGTCTGTAACCCTCTTGGCTAAAGTTACGTGTCCTTCTGTCAGACCAGACCCCTACGCCGACACGCTTCCTGAAGAACTGTGAAGAGGTCGGGCTGTTCAGTGAGCTGGCCAACTCCTTTGAGCAGGAATTCCGCAAGGCACAGCAGGAGGATGACCACAGGACCAAACACTTGGTAGGAATAAAGATGGACTTCTGTTATTTAATGTCACACTAAGGTGTTATACACTTTTGTTTCTTTGATACAATTCCCAAAAAGAATCAATGTTATATATTATTTAGAGCTGTAAAATAAACATGAATGCAATGTTAACAATTTGAAAAATGTAATGTGTCATTTTACAGCTGGAAGTTTTATCTGTTTTTGTAGTGTGCCATCAATTGGCATGTCCTTTTTGGCTTTTTTTTGAGATAGTGACACACACACACACACACACACACACACACACACACACACACACACACACACACACACACACACACACACTGTTTCCCACACGGAGCAGCCCTGCCTCTCGCTTGGAGCTTTAACTGGCAGTGGAAAGCCAGAATAATACAGTGCTGATCTTAGCTCTTGTCATTTAGCTCTTCTTGTTTGCTCCACTTAAAATGTATTTGCAGGTCTTGTCATGGAGTCAACTTGCTAAAGACGAAGTGCACAGATCCTCCAAGAATGTCTTTTGATGTATAACTGTGAGACAGTGTTCTGGTTCTGGACAAAGGTCAATTAATATTGCACTTCCTCTTTCAATCTCTCCCTACTGCGATTTGGCTTGATTACAGCCGGGAAACAGCACGAGTTCTGCCTACGTCACATTTGAGGCAAATTAACAAGCCCATATGTGAGCAATACAGAGTAGTGCCAACCAAGGCTGCTAACATTTGAAACACTACTTTTCTCCAGTTCTCATGTGGCCCTGGTTTAGGGTCAATGTTTTGCCTGGTGAGATCACAGAACCATCTGTTTAACTACACTTAGAATAGTTGCGCCCCTCTGAGCCCTCCCTTGCAATCTGCATTCCCGGAGACAACCCCCCCGAGTCGCTGTCACTTGCTTTGCTCAGAGTGACAGAATGGGAGTCACCCAAAGTCCCTTTAATTGATTAAAAATTATATTGTAGGTCAAGCTAAAACGGGCAATCCATACGCTAATGCTGGCAGACCACAACCAGACTCACTCAACCAAAGACAAAGTGAGAGTAATTTGCACTGTGATTTGATCTTAAAGCCTGTTTGGAATTATCCCCCAGGGTAAAACTTCTGTCATATTTCTCGGAATTGTGTGCCTTATTTTATTTTGACAAACATATTACAAAAGGATAGCCTATACTGAGTCCAGTTTCATGTCAAATAATAGATTGTTCCATGTTTATCACACAGCATGTCGCTTGGAACGTTAAGTCCGTTAATTGCCTGGGCTTTTATTTAACCATTATATAATGAGTTAGTATTCAAACATAATACTTGGCCAATTTGACAGACTATTTCTCTGCTGGTGAAAATGTGAAATGCCACTGCATGACTTTCAAAGTTGTTAGATAATTGTCTCCGTCAACCCTGGAAAGAATACGTTTTGGCGCCATGTCACTGTTTCTGATATTCTTCTGATTTTTAACACAATGTGCTGTGTCAGCATGGGCCTCCCTGAAAAGTTTGGGTATATAGTATATCCATTTTTCCAAACACTATTACACCACTGGATATAATACCTCTTGTTTGGATTACTCATTCATTTGGTGGTAGTTTTATTCCAAACATACTGTAAATATTCTTCACGTGATTTATGGTGTTTTGATTATGTACGTACAATTTAGACATTTAGCAGACATGCTTAATCCAGAATGATTTACAGTCAAAGTAGATTAAGAGGAAGTTCTTCCACATTGCTTGCTTACTTGTCTCTCTTCCTCCTGCTGCTAAGGCTGCACCTTTGCAGACACCATGTGAAGTTAAGGATGAGGATGAGGGTCCTTTAGAGGTTGACTCCTCCCCTCCTGAAAGTCCAGGCTCCGCATCCAGCATGTCAGAAGACGATGAAGAAGAACCCAGGGTGAGAGGCAAGGTACAGTACTGATTACCGTCAGTAAATCCATGTTGGCATCATTTGCAGCAGAGAAAATTAATTCTGGGTAGGGATGGGACAATATGAAAATTTCATGTCGCGATTATTGTGGCAAAAATGATTGCGATTAACAATATTAACAATAATCATATGCTTAAAACTTAAAATGTCATTTTTTTTAACCCCCAGCATCCCTATTCTGGGTGGAACGTTTGCCAAAAAATTGCTGATCTACAGGCTCACAACGCGTTGTGTTGAATCGATTTGTGTAGAGTGAAATAAGATGATGCATAATGCGCTCCTCACAGGTCCGTTTTATCAAGTACAGAGGGTTTAAGTGGTACTGAATTTGCAGCTCAAAAAAAGCTAATTCGTCCTTGTGTAGGACAGGACAATGTCACAATAATACGATTATTGTGAGCGGTTTTTTATCGTCCCATTCCTAATGCTGGGCATGGATGATTGCAGGGGGAAAAGACTCTTTATTGATTTGTCAACAGGAAACGCCCCCAAAACCCATGCCGAGTTCAGCCCCTACCCCAACGATTGTGCGTCCAGGTTCTCTGCCCCTTCATCTTGGTTATGACCCCCTGAATCCAACACTACCCTCTCCGACATCTGTTATCACACAAACGCCACCTTCCAACAGGCAACTGGGGTAAATCTGCTCTGCATTTCTTCCTGTTTTCTCGCTTCAGTCTGTGTTTCATCCATGAGTAGAGAATTGAGGGATAGCCATTTACAAGCCTTCATCTTGTTAACAGCTCTCCGACAGGCACTTACCCACTGGTAATGCACCTCCCTAATGGACAAACGGTCCCTCTGCTTCCCAGTCCTGTACAGATGACCTCAGTCATATCTGTAAGTATTGAGTTTTAGAAACTTTTATTAGTGTGTGATAATAGAAATTGATTTAAAACACTGTCTTAATGTCATATTATGTCTTTTTTCCCCTCCTCTGTGCATCTGATGTAATGTGCAGCTTGCGAGGCCAATAAACGCAGTCCCCAACATCCCTGGTATTCCGGGTCCACCGATTGGTGGAGCCAGCAGTGCCTCCTCTTCCCCGTCTGGATATTCCCCGTCTGGATATAGCACGCACTCTGAGGCCAAGTTGGTGAGAGAAACGCATTCACGCAGACATCCTCTTAAAGGCTCCCCGTCCCCTTGAATGCCATGCATATTACCATTATAAACTGCCTACCTTTTACATGAATACCATCTCCCTGTGTCTTTGCAGAGGCTCAAGGCAGCACTAACTCAGCAGGGCCCGCAGAATGGTACTGGGGGTGGGACGGGGACAAATCCTACTGTCCCACAGAACCGGGAGCAAACCCATCAACCCACTCAGCAGTCTGATGCACCCTCACCTGCCCAGCCACAGGTAACGTGCATACAATGCAACTGCAAGCAAGGCATATCATTTATACTATGACTATTTGCTGTACATTATCCAATGTCTTAATTGCATATTAGTTTCCAACACATCTGATCATAAAAGTCTAATAACGGTACATATGACAGGACTTAAACTCAGTCACTGTCAAACTGTCTGTTGTGTGTTTTTAGTCACCATTTAACCCTCAGTCATACGAAAGTTGGGAAAAGGCAGACACGGATATGCACACTACGTCCACAAATGGCTGTGCAGGGCATTTCACTCTGCAAATGGCTGTGCAGAGTGAATTTCTCTTGTCCCTGTTGGGAATCCAGGCCCATCCTCAACAAGTATTCTGAAATCCTTCAGCCAGTTACAGACAACCATCATCTTGGATACGATTTAATGACATTGTTGTCTCCCAGGTGTCGCCAGCTCAGCCAACCGGAGGGCGCCGGCGCCGTGGGGCGGAGTCGGACCCAGATGAGAGGAGGCAACGTTTCCTGGAGAGAAACCGTGCGGCAGCCTCCCGCTGTCGGCAAAAACGCAAGGTCTGGGTCAACTCTCTGGAGAAGAAAGCAGACGACCTGGCCAATATGAATGTCAACCTCGCTGTGAGTCCTCCACACACTCCATAAAGTGTATACTGTATACATTGCTCTGTTCCTCCTCGTCCAATCATGGGTACCCGTGAACAGACAGGTCGTGAACCACTCTGTTTTCTTTGTGATCAGAATGAAGTATCCCTGCTGAGGAACGAGGTGACCCAATTAAAGCAGCTGCTTCTGGCCCATAAAGACTGCCCTGTCACTGTCATGCAGAAGAATGCTGCCTTCTTAGGTAAACAAAGGACCCCCGGATTGACCCACAAACCACCTGGAAATCATTTGATCTATTGTCTGTCTGATCTATTCCCCCCCATTATTCTCTGCATCTATCTTTTTTTATTTCTTCTTTCTTTTTTGCTTTTGTCAAGAACCAGATTCCAACTCATCCCATCTAATTTATGTTTCTGTGCTCGCTCACCTCTCTTTAAGGGTGAATGTTTCTCTCTCTGTCTGTAGCCGTAGGAGGCGGAGAGGATCGCTCCGGGGACCCTTCGTCCGAGCCCACCGGCTCCCCAGCGGCGGTCATACGGCGTGGGCCGTCGCCCCCAGCTCCTGCCTCCAGTCCAGGGCCCACCATCAACGGGCTGAGCGTTCGCGCCGCGGAGGCTGTGGCCATGTCCGTCCTGGCTGGGATGGGATCGGTCCAGCCGGGAGGGGTTGTCATGGCTACGCAGTCACAGCTGGGACCCAGATGATGAGCGGGCTCAGGCAGCCACTGTGAACTTAGCAACTGTTTGGAGGCTGGACTGGTACATGATGTATGACATGAGGGACTCCTCTGTTGTTGATATTGCTCTCCCAGAACCCCCCGCCGCCCCACCCCCCCCTTAATCCAGGATGCAGGACTGTTGTGTTGGATTCCCTGACATAGCTACACAGACTGAGATGCTCTCTCTCCCTGACAGCTGGCTGTAATCACTGAACACACTGTTGTTCTAACGTCAACCCTTAGGCCTAATTTATATAATTTATCATTTTATATAAATTAGGCTTTAACCTACGTGACCTTCCCCCACCCAGAGAAGCTTTGTCACCGTGTGCATGCACGAATGCTCTCTCACTAGGGGGGGGGGGGGTTTATAGGTTTTACCTGAAGGAGTATGTATCTGAACCCCTTGTATAAGAACATCCATTGGTTTAATTTGTCTTCAGCGCCAAATGCATTATTTTCAAGGCTAAACGCTTTTGCAGTATCAACTGCCTTTAGGATCGAAAATGATTTTTGTATCATATGATAATGGTTTAGTATTATATTAAATCTACCCTGGTACTGTGAGATTCGGTGACTGTGCAGCAACGAGCAGCCTGGAAATGTCTCCAATCTAGCCTTTTTGTCCATTTCCCTTTTCCCGTATTGTCCACACTAGCTCCCGATTTTAACTTATATACATGTATACTTGGTTAACCACTTTCAACCTGGTGTCCCTATTTTGGGCATGTCAAAATAATTCATTTTCTAAAATAGCAGATCTATAAGCTCACAGCGTGTTGACACACTGTGAGCTTGTTGATTGACTATTTTTGAAATTTTTTCAAAATATAAAATAGGGCTTAAGTTGGTGACCCCAGTGCACGTCAACCACTTGTCTGAAACACTTTATTTTAGATTTCAGATGTACCTACTGTTTCCCTGTGTATGCACCTGTCCTTTTTGCCATGAATTGTAACCCATGTGGAAAGAGTCAGGCTACAGTATATCTGTACAATATGTATGAACCCCTATTGACTGCATGGATTCATGGAGGCTGAACAATACCACTGTTTGCTTGCGTCTGGCTATAGCTGATTTTATTGATCTGCTTTACTACACACTTTATGATATCAGATAATTGATGCAAAAATGGACCTCTGCCATGTGAGGATGCCATCTCCAGTCCTAATGTAACAAACTTGAAATTGTTAGCTTTAGATATCCTTTATATTATGATAATCAACAAACTTAATATAGATTTCTTTTTTTATCATTACCCAGGCGTTTCAGTTGGAAAAAGTAGTGCAATATATTTTTCTATTGAATATCAATTTCCTTCATTTAACTATCATTTATGTAGCCAAGTCACTGGGAGTCCATATCAGTTGAAAGTTAAGACAGGCCACAAGACAAAAATGTGAAAAGACGTTTCATTTGAAATTGGCGATTAGAGCACATCTATAGGAGATGATAGATATCCTAGTCTTGGGTGCTTTTTTTGCATTTGAAAAGCACTTTTGTCATGAAGTATACTTATCACTTATGTAAGGTGCTTCTTTTTTTAATGTCTGAAATGCAAAGTAATGCATTTGTTTTATGCCACCTTATTTTGCTTTTTTAAGTGTAACATGTTTATTTTTCCTTGTCAAAATTGTGTCGTTTTGTTTTTTTAATATATATATATATATATATATAACATGTCACCATTTTAAAGTTGTTTTTTTCTGTGAAGTACGGCTTTTCTCATGTGAATATATGTCCCCATAACTTAAGAGGAAAGATGCCAGTTTTGAGTTTTCAACATTTTAAGTTGGGGAAAAAAACGAAATCACTCTTGAGATACTAGTTAAATAGAGGGAGTTTTTCCAAATATTGGCACCTAAACATAGGTGAAATTGTGTATAGTCTCATCTAATTCATACATTGTCTGGTAAAAAATAAATAAGTTAATGGGGGGAAAAAATATATGCTTGCATGGGTTTTCACTTTGGAAATGAAATTACATGAAATCTGAGATGTCTCTGCATTTCCGTTAAGAAACAGCAGAGGGAGCAGTCTGTTGTAGTATATACTATACAGTCCTAACAATTAGCATCAACCGTGGTCATGTGACATTCTGGTGAGTCGTTTCATCTCCCACAGTTATGGCGGTGTCGAGGAGTCGCAGGGATGGAAGACAATCCACATCCTGATTTCAATATTTCTTTTTGGCCGTAAAACGTGGCATTTCTCTTTGTTCACTATTTAGCACACTGAAGGGCTGAAGTCATCCCACGATCATCATGTCTGACTGTGGTGTTGATGTGTCTGCTCTTCCTAAGGAGGTCAGAGACCAATTGGCGGAGTTGGATCTGGAGCTGTCTGAAGGTGAGTTTTTATTTTACAGTCAGAAAAAGATATGTACCAGTTGCAACTTTATTCATTACTACTAGTACTGAATGCATGTGATCGGGAGCGTGGATCCTAACGCTCCCGATAAAAACATCAACAGACAACGACCATATCCCATCCGATCGTCCCATGCCAGCCGGACGGAGACTGCAGTGAATACGGACGCACGACTCTACAAATGATGCAAATTCACTGACATCCTGTTCTTTAATATTCGTTAACTTGACATGTCCTCCGAAGTAGTTTCGTATATTTAAATGTGATCTAAAACGCCGTATTACAGCTAGGTTGACATCTATATAGATGCTGCTACCTGTGTTTTCAGCATCGTGGCAGTATATTCTTAGTCTTATCGGTTGGCAGTTGATCAGCAGTGTTATGCAGAGATATGCATACCACCATAGCTGTTGGCCATATTCAGCCTTTCCTCTCTTGTGGAGGAAAATGGGTCAAGTTTCTCATCATCACGGAGGCCTTGTGTTTCTACTGTTCCATGGAGTGTGGACAATGGACATCAAAGCCTGTATTGTGCTTAATACTAAGACTTCTGTGTCCATGTCTTCAGAGATAATGAAAACAGTATGCTTTAATTTGCAGGAATGACATGGGGGGGGGGGGGGGGGGGGGAAATCAAAACAAAACAAAACAAAGAAAATGTTATGCAAGCCACCTTCTCAGTTCTCACACAGTGATTCACAATGTTACTGGATTAGTAGTGCTGTGCAGATCGTGCCTGCCTGCAGTGGATGAGTAACATGTTTTGGATGGAGAAAAGGAGAGAATATATTTGGTCTCTAATGATGCCCGTGTTTGAGTCACTCCATTCTTCCAGAGGTATATTTTGCACAGTGTCTCTTGCCTTCCACTGCAATATTGTGACAATTTGTGAGTGAGGAAGACAGAATGTGTGCAGAAGGATAGATGAACCAAGAGAAAAGAAGCTTGGGTGGAGGATTCTGGAGATGGTTTCAGAACCTTTGGCTAATCATTCTAATCTGCTGTGATACCGTTAACAGTAGTAAGATAATACATTGTTAAAATTAGAAGCATTTATCTTTATTCTTACATGAACAGATGCTGCATCTCTACGGAGTAGGGATTTATGACAGTTAAAATGTCAACCCCTAATAGGAAATCATTTTTTGTCATTTTTGATATGTCCTAGATGGGTTTTTTTGCTGGGTTTTAGAAAACAACTTGACTGACAGGTGGTCAATATTTAGATTAATGGAAAACTATTTCATTAAGTGTATGGTACTATCCAATCTTGAGAGATTAGGTATTATCAAAGTATGGGGATCTTCATCAGGATACTAACTGACCTGATGAAGATCCTGTGAGATCGAAACTTTGTCTTAAAGGACCACTTCACCACTTTTCAACCTATCTTCCTATAATAGGTCCTCACTCATCATCATGATAAAATGGCACCATTTCTTTCTACTCAGTCTGTGTCTCATAGGAGGGCTGTGGTCAGTTCAGAAACCCGTCCACCAGTGGCAACATAGTTAGGCAGATTTTGTTTTAACCAAGATTTTCTTTACAACAATCTTTAGATTTTCATTATCTTGAGAACGATGGCTTCCTTTTTCGGATTGCAACTTTTCAGGACTAGAAAGCCTGCAGTTTCTATTAGCTTGGATTCCCCATCGATGATGTCACTGGTGGACACGTGTGTGAACTGCCCACAGCCCTCCCATGAGACACAAATGGCACACAAAATTGTGCCATTTGATTATTAGTGAGGACCTATTATATGAAGATAGAAGTAGTCCTTTAATAATAAAGTAATTATTTTGCCTAAAGAATGGTGTGCGGGCCCTTACCTACCTCCTTCCGTATTATCAAAGTATGTCATGAATTTTGTATTCTTCCAGTGCGATTGGGTGTGAATCCTCCAACTAGTCCCTAGTTGACTGGCATGCTTGCTTTGACCACAGTTATTTCTGGTTAATAATAGACAGACACCAATTAATGGAGTGATTATTATGAAGGTGTAGAGAGGTGATGTTGGATTTAACTCACAGATCAGATAATGTAAGCAAATAAGGACACATCACACATGCTTAGAACTATGATCATGACGTTGCAAAACTGCAATGATGCATATAGCTGCTCCAACTCAACTCTTTGCATCGTTTCATCTGCCCGTGTGAATGCACCAAAAGACGCGTTGTGAGTTGATTTGGAGCAGCTACTGTAGGCTACATGCATCATTTCGTCTTTGCAATGTCATGTTGCTAGCTTCCATTGAAAAAAGAATGGTAGACTGCATCTATTACATTTGCCTGTGTGTGAAGTTGTGAACGCACCATATGGGTTGATTCATATTCCACTTTTAGTTCGGCTCTGTAGAGAGTCTAGAGACTATACGTTGGGACATCATTCAGAGGTTTGGAGGTT
Organism: Protomyctophum bolini; assembly: GCF_963924005.1. Lineage (NCBI taxonomy): Eukaryota > Metazoa > Chordata > Actinopteri > Myctophiformes > Myctophidae > Protomyctophum > Protomyctophum bolini. Next base: position 24,277,232 of record NC_137863.1, read on the forward strand.
TCGCTTCGGAGCCACTGAAATGTTGTGACAACCCAAACTCATTTCGGCATGATTTCCTCATTCATTCAGCGCAGCTTCAAGTTCAATTTGTTGGCGTTGAAGACAAGGAAACACTGGGAGTTTGGAAGAGACACAAGCCAACCTCCAAATGCTTGTGGCCTGGAAATGAGCTCCGCATTGTCAGACTACTAGGCGAGGCGATCGAGGGGTAGAAATGGTGAGGGAAAAACGCTTTGCTGTAGGCCTACATTCACGTTTGAGGTTAAAATGAATGGTTTTTTTCAGCGAGGGCCGGTCAGGTATATATATCCACTCTGAAGAGCTCAGTGAGGGGCACAAATAGTTTCATGTAAAGGACTTCTGGCCCCCTGACTGTCTGGAGGACGCCCCGGCCAGCGGACCAGTCAGATGTGTACCCGCTGATGTGCAAGGCTCATTTCCCGGCCACAAACATTCATGTCAAGGACCTCTGATATTTACAAGGAATGCTAGCTGTGAGAGAGTATGAATTTACTTTTATAGAGCCTAACTAAAGTCGGGTCGGAGAACCGCCTATTTTCAGCAGTATGAATCGGCCTTACCACTGACATCATCGATGGGAGTTCCAGCTGAAATATAAGCTATTTTCCTGGCATCAATAAAAAAATCACACTTGTGTGAAGTGAGTGGCACTCAGTCATATCATACATAATCATACATCACATTCCTTGCACACACACAGTTTGCATAGGAAAATATAATTTGCAAATCTTGTTTTAATATACCAAATCTGCCCACCGAACGGTAGGCCGGTATTTGACTGTGAAGCACCCCACATCTGCAATGCAGAGCAAGCAAACGGCAATGATGCCATCTTATAATTATTAGTGAGAACCAATTATATGAACATAAGGTTGAAAATGGGTGAAGTGCTCCTTTAATTGACATTATCAAAATATTTAGATTTGAAGATACTTTGGCCTTATTTATCTGTGGATATTGTAGTGGGCATATTGCTTGGTCTTTGTACCTCCAGTATGTTAAACCAGTTATTTCTTCAGGACTAGTTGCTGGAGGTTTTATTGAATACAGTTTCAGTATCTCAAAAGCACACCCTATTCATTATCCAAACTCTCTAGCTTTTAATTACAGCTTGTCAATTATTTACTTGACTCCAGAGATAATGTGATGTGACCATATGGCCATGACACGGAAATAGTCATCAGTATTGTGAGTACAGTTTGGGCGGCAGTGGCTCAGGAGGTAGACCGGCCACTCTGGAATTGGAAGGTTCCCGGTTCGAACTCAGGCTCCCCCTCTGTTACTGTCGAAGTGTCCTTGAGCAAGACACTGACGACCTAAATGCTCCTGATGAGCAGGTAGGTGCCTTGCATGGTTTAATCTGCCATTGCTGTGTGAATGGCTGGATGCAATGCACTCTGTAAAGCGGTTTGGATAAAGGTGCTATATAAATTATATAAATGTCATTTGAATCATCAATAAGCGCTAACATGAGTCTGTGATAAGCCCTTCATTCATACTTTGTTGCATGACGCCATTGCGCGGCAAAAATAGCAGACCTACGAGCTCACGATGCATTGCACCCACGACGCATTGAGAGCTTTGATAGATTGAATACTTTATTATAAATCATTAGTCAGAAATACAGTATATACAGCAAGTGGTACAGTAATACAAAGGATAACACAAAAGTCCTGGGGACTCCGTGTGCGACACTGTCATACGACAGCATAAATACAAGACACCAGAGTGGTCAGTCATCCCGTTGCTGGGAAGTCATCCCGTTGCTGGGGATGAACACTCTGGAGGAAGACTTGTTCCTTTGTAACTTCATATCAGAAAAGCCTCTTGTCTCATCTAAAGGCTAGCGCTGTACAGATGCCAGGTTCTATTGTCTGTGTCTTCCAGTGGGATGACGTGCATTTGCCTTCTGCTCAGCGGTGCTGCTCGGCCCACAAGCACCACGCTGTCAGGCCAGGCCAGGCCAGGCAGGCAGCAGCTGGCGGACTATGAGTCTTAATGTTTCTCATGCATATCCTTTACACATGGCAACAATCCCTCCATTGTAGTCCTCATAGAAGGGACTCCCATAGTAACACGCAGAGAAGAACCTATGGATCAGCACTTTTTCATAGCACTAGTAGTTTTGTGTGTGTGTGTGTGTGTGTGTGTGTGTGTGTGAGACACAGAGACCCACATAGTTGTCTTGTGACTGCAGCAGTGACTGTAAGGACATAGGGAATGCCATTGAGGGGATCAAAGGCGTGGTGATTGTACAGGACTGGAATTCAGAGCACTGAAAAGAACTGTGTTAAGCTGCTCAACTTTGGAGTGTGTGTGGGGGTATCACATTGAGTGCAGCTTACAGTATGTGTACTGTATTCTTGTGTGTGTTTGGGCAGGGGTTGCATAGAGGGGTTCATTCTGGGAGGACTCTTGTATGACTGCTAATGGAAAATTATCCCTACATCGAATGCAGATAATAGTCCCTTTAAAATATGGCGGGACACTTTACACAGCCATTTTTTACTTCTGGTTCACGGCCCGTGAAGTCGTGAACTATTCGCCTTCAAGTTCAATATAGAATGAAAAGGCTGTGGCACGGCCGTGTGTGCGTGCTAGCAACGACTGGTGCTCACTTCCCTGCCTGTCTGTGTTGCTTTGGCAGGAGAGCGGCAGGTTTTCAGCTCGGCAGCCTAGTAGTCCAGGCCATGCAAAGGAGAGGGCAGGGCAGAGAGGGAGAGAGAGAGAGGGGCAAAATGAGAGATTATGTTATGGCCCTGCCTGCGTCTCCCAATCTAGGTCACAGAGCATCAGGAGGCAACACGCCTGGCTCATTTAGCCTGTGAGTCACACTGGGCCACAGTGCTGCTGCTGCTCGGAATCTCTCTATTATTCTCTCTATTTCTCTTCTCCTCTCCTCTCCCAGCTCCCATTGCTGCCCCCTCTTATCAGACCCTTGGTTGTTGTATATGTTTTTATGTTATTGTTTCACTTACTGAGTCAAGTCTCTGTCTATTATAGGCTAAATAGACTTGATATATAGATTGTCAATGGGCAATTGGGCATATATACAACAGTAGTTGTGTTATATGCACTCGCATTTATGCACTCACGACAACATGCATGACAACTGAACTTGTCATGCAGTGTGTGTGTGTGTGTGCGTGTGTGTGTGCGTGTGTGCGTGCGTGCGCAGCACTGACAGAAGGAAGCTGCTTTAGCCTACTGTATCTATTTAAAAGCTCATTTACAGTTGCAGAGGAGCTGTGCTGTGATCTCCAGCCAGACACAGATATTAGAGCATGAACGATGTGTTGGTCTGGCCGATTGTGACGTCATCGACCAGTATCTGCAATTATGTGAATAATTTTTCAAGAAATAGCAGATTTTCAAGTTCATTTTTTATTTGTGTTTATGTGTTTACTTTTTAAGTTTATTCTTCTCAAATATAAACTTTAATATTATATTCTATATATAATTGATTAGAAAATCTTCGGTCAAACCCTCCGTAATCCGGTTGCTTTAGGTCCAGGACATCAGTCGGGCTCTAACAGATATGGTTATAGACTAGGAAAAAATAAGGAGCATGGCTTTAGAAATTTAACTGTGGGTGGTATGTAACACCTTGTCTGATTCCAGTTTAGATCACAACACAAACACACATTCACCCTGCAAATGCGACCTGGTCCTATGCTTTCTGTACAAAATATATTGAATTATTATATTGAACACACACACACACACACACACACACACACACTCACACACACAAATAAGCACAAACACTAGACAGTCAGTCAGTCGACTGTCAGTCAGTGGTGGTCTACTGTAACTCTATATACTAACTGTGTCATTATCCAGATCTGACAATCCTGCCAGTTCCTTTTCATGAGTCAAACGTACCTTAATTAAATAACAGAGACAAAGAGAGTTGGGGGAGAGGAGTAGAGCCCAGATGATCCGTTTCAAAGTTGTTTTTACTACATCAGTATTGGGATGCCAAAATATCTGTCAAATCTGTGTCTAGGAGTAGGACTCTCCAGAACCCAACAATCTGACATTGGTTTGGTTTGGCTCTAGTCTGTACTGTACATTGGTTTGGTTTTGCTCTAGTCTGTACTGTACTGTTCGGTCACTGTGTTGTTCCCTTAATTATTTAATTTCACTAAATTGAGTCTGCTGCACCGACGAGATTGTGCAGCTGCAGCAAACGCTTATTTCAGGCTGTCTATTCCCAGTGGTTTTGCTCAACTAACTTAGAAACGCACCCAAGTAGTGTGGTGATAAATCTATGATTTAGGTCAAACTTAAATATAGGCATATCAATTATTTTGTTTTTGAAGTTTCCTGCTCCATTTGTTTTTCCAGAATGTTTCCGTAATGTTTTTTCTTCTTTTTTTCCCCTTTTTCCCATGGTCAGTTTTCACTCTGTTAAGTCTAAATTATTTTAAATTAAGACTCTGTTCACCCAAGCATCCGCTCCATAGACGGCAGTGACGTCAAAGAAACAGAGGGAATATGTTGGATCATATGTAGTCGGTAGCATAAAGGACTTCCTGACAAGGAAAGGACAGGCAGGACGTACGTATATGGCAGTCAGACATCTCAGAGCTACTAAGATCAACCTGTTCACAGCCTGTGTGGAAAGTAGCCTTCTTTATGGTGCTGAAACATGGACAATGAATATGGAGTTTCAGGATCATCTTGACGGAACATACACAAGACTCCTCATGCGTGTCCAGAACCTCTCATGGAGGGACCATCCCACTAAAGCTCAGTTTATGGATTCATACCTCCCATCTTACAGTACGTTTTAACAGCCAGACGAATTTGCCGGAAGTGCCTTATTTGTCTATGGGACCCGGTGACTACCGACGATGGCAGGCGAACATGCAATGGTCGAAAAGTGGGCGGAGCAACGTCGCCTGAAAAGATACAAATAATTCATCTTGGTCTATGGGTCGGACGATGCTCGCCCGCTGTTAAAACGTATGGTTAGTTGTTGTGGCACAAAGAAGACTCTGTTTTGCTGAACACTGCCACAAAGCAAAAGACCAGGTCATTTCGGATATTCTTCTGTGGAGATTACCCTGCCGGCGGCCCATCAAGAGGAACAAGACCACTCACTTTTCCAGATGTTCTTTTCTGAGTAGGGACACCGAATTGACTGTGAATGAACTTGGTGTGGCAATGAGCAACAGAGACCAGTGGATGCAGATTGTGTTGCAGATCTCGAGGACACTCAAATGATGATGCTGATGATGATAGGAAAGTAGAGAGAGACAGACAACACAGGTCTAGGGACTTATTACATGACTTACTATCATGTCCCGCTGAATTACATCATTTTCATCTGGTCTATAATACATGACAGGCTCATGTTAATGAACTTGGAGTATTCACAATCATCTTCCTCTACCAGTATAACAGACTCTGTCTATCCATGGACGGACCCAAGTCAGTCAATCTCCACTCCAGAGTCCATTCCACAGCAAATCCCACATGGAGCTTCTCAGGAAGAGTGATGGGTGTGATACACTACAGTGGCAGCGTTGCTATGGACACCGTACAACTAAACACACCCAACCACCCCCAAGCCTAACCCTTTGTTTATTCTCTGTAAATTCCCAAAAGATTAAAATGCCCATATGTTGTAGTCAAAGCTAACCAAATTAAATGGCCGACTAAGCTGTTAAACCTGCTATGGAAAAACGAAACAAAAAAACAACATAATCATAGATCTTCAATGTTAACATGGCTGACATCCCTTCCTAAACACTGTGTGTAGTTTAGTTTAGTTCAACCTTTTTAATTTCAACAACCCCCAGTGATATGCATTAGACCACACGGACCCCCATTTGATACAGTTGTTTTGCTCTGGGACCAAGTCCTAAAGGGCCCCTGGACCTGATGTTGAGAAACGGTGGGGACAGTACCGGCAGGAAATGGAAAACAATCCGCTTCCTCAGATGTGTGGATGAAGCAAAGATGAGAAAATACTCAGATAGTTTCCCTGTGGACGTACTCTTTTATCACTGATGCCATCCTGTGTTACAGGACCGTTAACAGTTTGTGTTAATTCTGTGAAAAGCTATGGTGGTGAATAACTGAAAAAGAAGGAAATCAAAAGACAACAACAGTTTACAATTTCTTCTTTAATGGGGCATGTTGACTCTAGAACAGTGTCTTGATGCATTCTGCTACTGAAACGTGACACCTTCCTGACACAAGCAGTGCTATCTTTTGGTATTTATTTCGTAGTAGAAAAACTCTCATCGTCTGACAGAAAATGTTCATCGACTATCTTTTTTTCACTGACAAACTAAATACAAACTAAATAAAAACTAACTATGATGATGACTAAACTAATATATGATAAATGGACTAGTGGAGAAGAGATCCAGTAGAACTAAAAAGACAAGTCTGGTTGCACTCTGCTTATGAGCTTGTAAATCGGCTATTTTCAGCGTGCAACCAAGTGTAAAATCAGCCATTACGACGCCACACCGAGGCCTGACAACATTTAGAAAAATATCCTGTGAAATTATTTAGTCAAATAAAATATAGACTAAAACTACAACTTTTGACATGACTCAAATATGAGATGTAAAGACTACAACTAAACTAAATAAAAAAAATCTGTAAAAATGGACTCATTTAAGGCTTATTTCAAGTATGTCAGGTTAAGACAGCGTTTGATTACTGTAGGTTGCAGTCCTGTGATGAGAACATCCATGGCATATTGTTGTTTACATCAATAGCATTGTGCTCGTCACAGCGCTCCGGAGCTCACTCCTTACTTATGAATGGGAGAGTTTTCATCCTTGACAAAGTGTGTGTGTGTGTGTGTGTGTGTGTGTGTGTGTGTGTGTGTGTGTGTGTGTACACTGTGATCCTTGATATCTACTACATCTTCCTTGTGGTTGTTGTTAGAGGAGCTGTGTGTGGATTGTCAAAAATATTGATTTTTCAACATGGATACTAAAATTGATTATGAATATCGATTTCAATACTCCTTTTCCACAGTATACTATCAATACTATGCTCTCATCTCTTAATTAACTTTACTTAATGTTAATTACATAATTTAAGTTACTTTTAAAGGCCCGATCTAAAGATTGAAAACAATTACGTATAAAAGAAAAAGTCTCTTATTATACCAGAGATAAGTTGAGGAGAATCGTACAGCAACAAAAACGACATGCTCACAGCCTATATAAACATATAAAATGTTATGCCCTCAGTCTGTCAAATAATTATACCCTGTGGTATCGAATCTAAATCTAATCAAAGTTAGAAATTCCAGTATCGTATCAACACTAGTGTCTGGACCAGGTTGGTGGCGATGTACAGTAGTTTGCTGATTCAAGGCTCCAGTTCTGCTCTTCCAGTCTCAGCCTGTTCGGTCAACTGACTGCGTTCAGAAAGCATTTCTTTTTGTTGCATTTACCACATGGCAGACACTAGTGCCCTGTGTTTCCTGTTCAGTGTGTGTTTGTTTTAGCTACTCTATTCCACACCCGCCATGAGGTAAGAAGTGACATGGGTGTGTGTGGACTGAAATATGAGTCGGTCTGTTACCTGAGTTGGCTTGGGCACACCCTGCTTGCTATTCCAAAGAGGAGAGCAGTTGGAACAGTTGACTGTATTTTAAGCCCAAGAGGGGCCAGGGGGTGGGCAGAGAGAGGGAGAGAACGCATTCAACATGTCAGCTGGTTCCATGGTGTAATGGTTAGCACTCAGGACTCTGAATCCTGCGATCCGAGTTCAAATCTCGGTGGGACCTTCCTTATTTCAGAAATGGTGTTGATTTTGACAGCAAATTTGCAGTGATGTACCCAGGGGTGGTCCCGGAGGGTGACATGATTGCGTCCATTCTCAATTCAGTGAGTCTAAAGCCGAAACCAAACCAAAGCACAAAACGGTAAACCATACCAATGCAACTTATTGAGTTGCAAGGAGATGCATTGGTGTGGTTGACCCGACCCTTTGGTGTGGTTTGGGCTTATTAAGGATGCAGGATGCAGGCTATTTGCATCACTGTAATTTGTATTTAATTTAATCATAGTCTTTTGAATACAATTTAATTTCATTTCATTTAGTTCGTCTGAAAAGTTTTACTTTAGTTTTAGTCGACAAAATAGTTTTTTTTTTTTTTTGATTTTAGTGATTTTATCAACAATGTATTTTGGCAGGCCTTGAAAGCGTCCTACTCACTGATTTTACACTTGGTTCCATGTCAGTAGGTTCCATGGTGTAATGGTTAGCACTCAGGACTCTGAATCCTGCGATCCGAGTTCAAATCTCGGTGGGACCTTCCTTATTTCAGAAACGGTGTTGATTTTGACAGCAAATTTCATTTAGTTAATCTGAAAAGTTTTAGTTTTACTCGACAAAACAGTAAATACAAGATTTTAGTGATTTTAACAATGTATTTTGGCAGGCTTTGAAAGCGTCATATTTTCAGATTTTACACTTAGTTGCGTGTCAGTAGGTTCCATGGTGTAATGGTTAGCACTCAGGACTCTGAATCCTGCGATCCGAGTTCAAATCTCGGTGGGACCTTCCTTATTTCGGAAACGGTGTTAATTTTGACAGCAAATTTGCAGTGATGTAAATAGGTATTCAATGTACTGGGTCGGAGACCCAGGGGTGGTCCCGGAGGGTGACATGATTGCGTCCTTTCTCAATTTAATGAGTCTAAAGCCCAAACCACACCAAAGGGTCCGGTCGGCACAAAGCGGTTTTTAAGGTATACCATACCAATTCAACTCATTGAGTTGCAAGGAGATGTATTGGTGTGGTTGACCCGACCCTTTGGTGTGGTTTGGGGTTAAGGATGCAGGATGCAGGCTATTTGCAAATGTGTATTTAATTTAGTCAGTCTTTTGAATACAATTTCATTTAGTTTTAGTCATCTGCAGTTTTTTGTTTTACTCTAGTTTTAGTCGACAAAATAGTAAATATAAGATTTTAGTTGACTAAATGTACAGTTGATTTTATCAACAAATTGTATTTTGGCAGGCCTTGATAGCGTCATACTGGCTGATTTTACACTTGGTTGCATGTCAATAGGTTCCATGGTGTAATGGTTAGCACTCAGGACTCCGTGGGACCTTCCTTATTTTGGAAACGGTGTTGATTTTGACGGCAAATTTGTATTGCATTTAGTCATAGTCTTTTGAATACAATTTAATTTAGTCATCTGAATAGTTTTATTTTGGCAGGCCTTGATGGCATCAATACTAGCTGATTTTACACTTGGTTGCATGCTGAAAATAGGCAATCTACAAGCTCACAGGTTGTTGTGGTTAAGGGTTGGATTGGTGGGCACTGGGCTGCATGCATTTTTAGAGTTTGTTTATTTTTACAATCAATCGATTGTGTTTTTGCTTGGATCAGTGGAACTATAACGTAGTTGTAAACTTCCATTTAGAGGCACGTGCAGAGGGGGGGGTGGGCTAGGGGGGACTTGAGCCCCTGCACAAATCAGATTTTTTTATTTCTTTTTCTGTCCACATAAGAGCATGTGGGGTCCAATAAGGCTTATGTGGGGGGCCAATAAGGTCCATTGGCCCTTCAAGATGAACATTTGACAATTATTATTTATAACTATAATTTTAATGTGCGGGCTACCATCAGTCAGTTTTAGTTTCAGACTAATGAGAATGTATTGCTTATTTTACTGTCCAATGATATGAAATGGCACAAGGGAAGGACCCCTGCACACATTTCTGGAGCCCCTGCCCCCTCAGTGCTCTCTGCACGGTCGATTTTTAAAAACGCCTTCTAAGCTTTTCTGAAAACCTTCAAATTCTTATTCAAAAAAGGGAAAAAAGTATGTTGCTATATGACACAGGTGTGTATGTGACACAGAGGGCGCATCCAGCATACAAGTTACACCAGGTATAAATGGGTTAAGTTGCTATTTATCAACATTAAAATGAACGAAGCTTTTAAAGAATAAATGCAATTAGAACCTTTTTCCCTTCCTTTTTATATATTGTTATAACTTATCATTAAAATCTTTGTGTTTTGCCAAATTATTTGGAGGCCCACCAGTGGTCCTTGGCCCACCCAATGTGGATGTGAATTTTAACAGATACAGTATATATTATGCTGTTATGAAACCTCATCCTGATCACAGTGACCTATTTAATTCCATTTAAATTCTGTAAGCAGATGTGTAAGACTGGAGCAGTTCCCACACATAAAGCAGGAAAACCCTGTCACACAACTCAAGATTGAACGCTGGAAAACATGACATCATGCTGCTCTAAAGTGTGTGTGTGTGTGTGTGTGTGTGTGTGTGTGTGTGTGTGTGTGTGTGTGTGTGTGTGTGTGTGTGTGTGTGTGTGTGTGTGTGTGTGTGTGTGTGTGTTTGTGAGAAATGGATGTGTTGTAAGCTAACTCTTGAGACAACATTATGTAATATGCTGGATAATAATTGAGATATTAATGTTTGTAGGGAGGATTGTGTTTAGATGTGTTTGTGTTGAATGTTGATGCAGGGAGTGGGTTATCTTTTGTGAGTGTGCTTGTTGGCTGCTGGTAAGGAATCCCAGTGAGACACACACACACCCACACAGAGGCTGTGTGTACAGTAGGTGGAGTGCCATATGCCATCCTTTTTTCTGAACCATACCCACTACTAATACTTCCATCATTAACTTGATTAAATCCAATGTAGATCCTGGGCTGATATTTAGTAATATCACCGCCAACACCAAATTTACAAATGTAGTTAAAATCTGGCTTGAGATGAGGATCCTCTTGGTGTAATGGTGGACTTTACTGAGACGTACATACAGGCCTGAGGATTCAGCATTAGCCCTACGCTACCTGTTGCTGTCTGGGCTTTGTTCGCAGGTGAGGCGACGAACGAATATCTCTCCACAATTACCAATATCTCTCCACAATTACCATCTGCGCTACACAATTATCAGTATGAACTCTCCTGGACTCCCTGGATCTCCACTCTCTTTTATTCCGCACAGCGGCCAAGCACTGCCAACCTCGCTTCTTCTCTCACTGTGTTTGCCTTGTAGGTTCCCATTGGAAACAATGCCAGAGTGCATTGGACCATGTGCTGTAGTTAGCCTGAACCGTCCCTTTTTGGTTTAGGGTCCTGTCATGCTGTCCTCCATATGGAGGACCAGCTCATATTCTGCAGCGTGATTCCTGAGGACTCCTACCGTTGGAAGTAAAGCGGATTCTTGATTCTCCATGTTGGGCCGATTCATACTCCTTTTTGTAGAGCCGAATAAAAGTCGGTTCGGCTCTGTAGAGCCTACAATGTGACGTCATTTGAGGTTCGGGGGGAGGGTACTGTCCTAAAATCGGCTCTTCGGTGCTACTGAAAATTTCTGACGAGCCGAAATCATTTCGGCACTACAGCGCCGAAACAGTGGTAAAATAGGAGTATGAATCGGCCCTTAGGCTGGGCTTTACAATGCTCCTCAGGCCTACTATGGTCGCTTTGGGCATAAACCTGTATCAACCCTTAGATACCCTTAGTTGACCTGCAGCACGGAACCAGGTGTGTGGTTTTAGTTTGGAGTGTCCTCCTTAGATAGGTTGCCATCCAAGGCTGACCATGGCCATGGCCATAACTGCCATTTTCCTTTTACCCTAGTGTCTTGGGACAGTGTTTGACAGGCTCTAGGGCATGATATCCACACACTGATGGGCTTGTGCAGCTCATGTCTGGGGCCTACTGCGGCTCTGAGATCCCCTACAGTTTAGCCTGGGACCCCAAATTACCCATAAGGAGGCACTGCAGGAATCATGATGGTGGAGGAGGAGAGTCTGTGGACCGGCAGAACGAGACTTATGCCCTTGGCTCCTGTTTTCACCCCTCTCGAAGAAGGCTATCTGGCAGCTGCAAGCAGAAGCAGCATGTGCACAGTATGCAGCATGCACTACCTACACCACCACAATGCTACTGCACATACACATCACACACTCCCTGTGTGCAAGCACACTCACACACAAGTGTGCTTAGTCAGCACAAATCAGCAATATGACGTGTCGTATTGTATCAGAGGTCATCTAGGGGGAAATTTTGCACAAGCTAGGATTCTCTTAATTAGACTGCCTGTGACTGTGCACTGTGTTTCAGTAATCATCTCCACACCTTTAGATAGTGGAATGGAATGAAAGTGATTGTTTCCTGTGAGATGGGAATATTTGGAATCCCCTCTCACTCTCTGTCTGTCTTGCACGACAGCTATTTTCTCTATTTTAGGATGTATATAATTAAACGTGAAGACAGGTGTTTCCACGTGCTTTCATTCGTTTGAAAGCAGTTGAGTGAGATGAAGATGATGCAGAGAGTCGTTTGAAAGCAGTTGAGTGAGATGAAGATGATGCAGAGAGGAAGAAATGGAACCAGAGTAGAGAGGTAGCTGGCTAATTGAAATGGAACCAGAGTAGAGAGGTAGCTGGCTAAATGGAACCAGAGTAGAGAGGTAGCTGGCTAATGGAACCAGAGTGGAGAGGTAGCTGGCTAAATGGAACCAGAGTAGAGAGGTAGGTGGTTAATGGAACCAGAGTAGAGAGGTAGCTGGCTAAATGGAACCAGAGTAGAGAGGTAGGTGGTTAATGGAACCAGAGTAGAGAGGTAGCTGGCTAATGGAACCAGAGTAGAGAGGTATCTGCGGCTAATTGAAGAAATGGAACCAGAGTAGAGAGGTAGCTGGCTAATTGAAGAAATGGAACCAGAGTAGAGACGTAGCTGCCTAATGGAACCAGAGTAGAGAGGTAGCTGGCTAATTTAATAAATGGAACCAGAGTAGAGAAGTAGTTGGCTAATGGAACCAGAGTAGAGAGGTAGCTGGCTAATGGAACCAGAGTAGAGAGGTAGCTGGCTAATGGAACCAGAGTAGAGAGGTAGCTGGCTAATGGAACCAGAGTAGAGAGGTAGCTGGCTAATGGAACCAGAGTAGAGAGGTAGCTGGCTAATGGGACCAGAGTAGAGAGGTAGCTGGCTAATGGGACCAGAGTAGAGAGGTAGCTGCGGCTAATTGCTATTCAGAGCGCGGGCCTGTGGGGCAGAAAGAGGGAGCAGTCTCTCACTGCAATTCAAATAATCCTGGGCTAAACAAGTGCTCTGTATGTGGAGCTGGGAGGGGGAATGAAGATGAAGTACAGGGTACGCACAAGGGGAAGCTTTGATGTCTCTTTCCCCTAGAATGTAAAAAGAATAAAATCAAGCCCCAACACTCCAGGCTGAATGCAGATGTCCTCCTCACCACCACATCGAATGCAGTCAATAAATGCCGGGATTGTTCTCGCTGGCTGCTAAGGCCTCGTTGAAAAAGTCTACCACTCGACACTGACATTGATCGCTGGTCCATTAAGCGTTGCCTTTCCACAGTGTGGAGGGCTATGGACAGTGCAAGAGGTCTGTAAAAAAAAAAGGGTTTGCTACGGAGGCCTTCCACATGCATGGGAGAGCTATGGATTAGCAGACCTAGGCCTCCTATGCCCAGCTTTCCGGGTTTGTGTAGTAAACGTATACATTGAAGACAAAAGTGAAGATGGAAAAGTGAGAACGCAAATTGTGATTGGGTGGGATGTGTGCCATTGGAGCATCGCATAACGATTGTGACACGGGGGACACCCGTTCTATTTGGTAGAGAGATGTCAGACATTGGGCAATACTCGAGAGTTACAATACTGCGACGCCCGTGGCTGTATGATAATAAGAGGATTGGCTGATTTTGGCTTTTTGACTCAAAGGCTTTCAGCTTTCAGGAAAGAATCGGGAATACACCAGACCAGGAAGACATATTTGCATATTATAACCGCATCTGGGTGTCTATTCTCTAGACCCCTATATGATATGATGTATGATGATTTGATATGATTTGAAGACACAAAATAAGACTGACTATCGAGTATATATGCTTCCTGTCGGCCCGATTGACTGATAACACCTTTGGGGGTTTTATCAGGCCAGGACTTTGAAATTTGATTCTGTATGAGTTTTAGCTTGCCCATAATGGCTCTCAGTAATTTACCCAGGTTGTTATTAATGAGAACTGGTTCGAGAACTGGTTCGATCTCACTGACATTGTATTGTTATATTAAACAATATTCAACTTTATTTGTACACATTTTGAAAACAGTCAACATGCTGTGTGATTTATTTTTTGTATCCTCATTCAGACTCCAGACTCTCGCCACAAATACGGTATTTACACAATCATCATTCATATCCAGTCTGCTCCATTAAATGGATGGGAACCCCTTTTGGTGTTTTAAGCATTATGTTATACTTTAGCTATTGAAAAATAGCAGATACAAGCTTGTAGATCTGCTATTTTTGAAAAATGATGAAAATGTGGCGCAAATCTTTGAATATATATTCTTATACGTTTTTTAACTCAAATCTTTGCTTCTGGGGGGTCCCTGGAACAACCTATTTTCAGATGGGAGTCCGCAGCCAAATACAGATAATTCTGGGGTCCTTGACATGAAAAAGGTTGAGCACCACTAGAAACATAGGTTTATCAGAAAACTGATTTAGAAGCCTTTTTGTAGAATCGTCCTCTGGTCTAAATGGGTTAAAGTCTTCTCTTGGCTCCTCCTGTCTCTTTGTGTTTGATACGGAATGCGGATCAGACTTATAGACTGTGTACTTTTTCACGTACCATCTCAGCTGCTGGGACTGGGAGTGGGGTGTTCATTCTTTGGTATCCACTGGTGAAGCCAGGCGCTGATGATGCAAGGACTTAGCAATGGCTGTCTACAGGCAAACATAAATCTGAAATCACCCAGATGGAATAGTGTTTACTTAGCAATTCATCTAATTCCACACGGACGGACCCCTCCCCCATCCCCATCTCCATCTTTTGCTCTCTCTCTCTCTCTCTCTCTCTCTCTGCAGTGAAGCTTGCTGTTCACATGAGCTAAAAATAAGTCATGTGAGTATGCTGGGCCAACTGTACCGTTCATGCATTACTTATGGAAGTGTTTGCTTTTTCTTTCATTTTTCCTCCTGAAAACGAGTGAGTCGACAGTCGGGCCCAGAGTGTGCTGCTGGACTTTAGTTATCAGGCTCACTGCACCTATAGCGTGCCGTCAATATACTCTAATTTAGGTGGTATACTGTGTGTTGCACAATCAGCAGCATACTGCATGCGTTGTTTGCTCAGTAACAGCTGTTCAATTTCCCACTTCACCTATTGGAGATGTGAAGCTGTGTATTTGGATGCTGCTAAAATTAAATGAATCATTTGGGGTTGTACGGTTTGTGTAGTCTTTGTGTGCATAGTGATAGCTGCGCGTATTGTCCTTATGTGCACAATAGTTTATCATCTATCGTTAAGCCTAACTAAACCTTTCTTGGTACAAGTATGACCGGCCTGTCTGTCAAACAAAAATCATACCTGTGTGAACTGAGTGGTGCAACTCCCCTCTCTCTCTCTCTCCCCCCTCCCCGCTCTCTCTCTCTCATTATCAGGCAACAGTGCAGCACTCTCTCTCTCTCTCTGTTTCTGGCACAACAGCGCCCCTACTGGTACTCATAGTCATACTGATGCTCATAGTCACATAGGTGAACTACCACATAGGTAGGTTAACGTCACATAGGTGAACAAACACGGACATTGCTTGGAGTGGTTGCACCACTCAAAAAATAGTTACCGTACACCTGAGTTACACTTGAAAAAACACAACACAAGCATCAGTTCTTTTTGGCAAGCAAAATGGGTGGGTGTACAACAAAGTAAATAAATGACCCATAATCACAGGGAAATCCTCCTCTGTTCTCTAGTCTAGTGTAACGGGGAAAGACTCACCTTGTTCTGTCGCTGTATTTAAGCTGCCTAATTTGCTGTCTAATATTTTTTTTCCTGAGAGCTATATGGCACAGTGACACAGAGGACACTCCCGAGTAAGCCAGTCACCTCTTCTTCCCAAGTATTCAGGGCATGGCCGCCCAGCCCGTCATTTGGAATGCATGGCCGATTGGAGTGGGCAGGCAGAAGGCACTTTCTTGGGTTTTCAGCAATACCGCCAAGTGTGAACGGAAGTCGATCAGATGAGTGGTTCGTGAGATATGTGTGCACCTGAACAGAGTGGGCACTGGGCAGGTTCTGGAGAATCAATGGTCAGATCGACTTTACACTCGACACACATACACACACACACACACACACACACACACACATGTAGTCACAGTCTGTCCGACACATACAGAACAGACACGCAATGACGTGCGTGTGTGTGTGTGTGTGTGTGTGTGTGTGTGTGTGTGTGTGTGTGTGTGTGTGTGACTCTGTGTGTGTGAGAGATAAGGAGCATATGTGTGTGTGTGTGTGTGTGAGATAAGGAGCATATGTTTGTGTGTGTGTGTGTGTGTGTGTGTGTGTGTGTGTGACTGTGTGTGTCATACTGTAACTGTGATCACAGGGAAGCTGGCAGAAAGCTGTGATGCTTCAGGACCAGATTCACATGCACATCCACCCCAGTAGGGCTGAAGGGGAATGTGGGGTGTGCGTGCGGAGCAGGCGCAGCACACGCACACATGCCAACGTTGTCCCTCTTTTGTCCTCCCTAGCCTCCCTGGTCACCTCTATCACTTTCCTCTGCTCTTATCTCACTTCATCTTTTGTCCCCCTCCTAATTCTTGTCTTGTCTTCATCGTCCCTCCCTTTCTGTTTTCCCTTGGCATGTGTCTAAAACATCCCACCCTGCTCTGGCTTCTGTGCCGTTCCTAATTTAGACTAGAGACCATATATGGAAAATCTTATGTCACGATTATTGAGGCTCAAATAATTGTGATTAACGACGAGATTACCACGATAATCAAAAACTCTTAAATTGCCACATTTGTTAAGCACCTGTACCCCAGCATCCATATTATGGGGGAAAGTTGGGGAACATTAGGCAAAATTAGCAGATCTACAAGCTCACAATGTGTCGCGTTCCATTGCGTTGTGTGCTTGTAAATCTGCTATTTTTGACGAAGAGATTTGGTATTGATGGGAAAGTACAGAGCCACTAACCAGGCTTTTATTTCTGTGAAAAATGAAAGCCTGGGGAAACACATTGGAAAATCACTTCCTTCCAAAGTAGTCAACCCCAGTACTTGAGTCTAGAAGTATAGATACTCCTAGTATATATTACACAACTTGAACTACAGGTGAAAATGTATCAGTACTTTTTTTTTTAATACTTGGTGTCTTTCATTGATTGATTGATTGACTGACTGACAGTTTGCAGAAAACACAGGAAAGTACAGTTCACTAAGGTCTGCTAAGATGATTCAATTTAAACCCCAGAAAGCCTATAGCTTGTTTCCATTGCGGTCCTTCATACTCAATTCATCGCAAAAGTGAGTTCCCTGACCGGGAATCGAACCCGGGCCGCGGCGGTGAGAGCGCCGAATCCTAACCACTAGACCACCAGGGAGTCTTCTAATAGCACCACTGAACTGTCAACTAAAATGTCATGATCGTGACATCTCTACACCTCCAGCCCTCCCATGTGCTCTCACTGAAATCTTGTACTGTGATCCTCTCCAGCACTGTCCTCCATATGCCTAGTCTCACGTTGCCAGACTGTTGCCTCTCGCAATTTTGAAATGCTTCCGTCATACAGTCTGGAGCAACGGAAGCTCTATCATGAGTAAAATATAAAGCGGATGTGAAGCCTCCTCCCCACATTGTTTTGTCTTTACAGTCACACGAATGTATCCTAATTTAAATGGAAAACATCTAAGCATATACTGTATAGCTTGTTGCTTAGCAGAAATGGAAATAAAAACATTCAATGTAAAGGTATTTTTGAGGGTCAGGTTTAATGTTTGTTTTTAGTTAAACAAAGCCATTGGCAATGGACAGAGTTTAATGTTTGTTTAGTTGCTATTACACAAACATTAAATGCCATTAACAGTAGTTTAATGTTTGTTTGGTCTGTGTTTGTTTTACATCAACATTACATCACCTAATCATAGCAACATGAGTTAGACTTTAATTTATTAGCGCCCCTCACTTCACACAGGTGTGATTTTTAAATATATTTTCTGTGAAATGGCAGCTTCCTTACTCGGATTTCGGGAGGTGTAGTTCCAGACTATATAGCTTTCGGAGATTGTGGAATAGTTGTCTGGCTAGTGGCTACGCGAGACTACCATATGACTAACTCTTCATCTGACTGACACTCTTCCTCTCTCACTCTTTCAATTCAATTCAAAGGGCTTTATTGGCATCAGTGGCATGAGAAATCATACGTCTACATTGCCAAAGCAAAAAGTGGAACAATGCGATCAAAACAAAATGCATGTTCTCTCTCTCTCTCTCTCTCTCTCTCTCTCTCTCTCTCACACACTCTCTCACACTCTCTCAATCTCTCACCTCCCCCGTCTCTCTCTCTCTGTGTTTGAACTTTAGCAGGTGGCCAACACCAGGGAGTTTTATACCACATTGAGGTTGTTGGATCTTAGAGTGGGTGTACACGTCCAGAAGTGTCTTGTTTTATAAACATTACAGTAGGGCATGGCAAATTGGCAATAGGCTTAGCCTATACCAAGTTCTACATCTAAATAGATTTTAATTAACAAATTCCTACACTGCTTGTTTGCCCTGTTATGAATTGACAATGGTTCATAGGACTTCCGAGTCCCGACATTTACATTTTAATAAGAGAAGCAGAGCAGAAAAATTATGATATTGGAATTATTTCCACTGTATCGTTGGACAGTGTAGGGCAGCAGATCATCATACTATTATAGGCTATTGTCTCTTGAACGTCTTCTGGTGTTTGAGGCTCTGGGTATGTTCATAACTATCATCGATGCTACTTAGATCTGTTTTAACAAAGTAATGTAAAGTGTAGCCTGCACACTGTGTTGGCATTTGTATTGTTCCTCGGCAGAGAGCATAGAGATAATATTCTTTCTGTCGCTTTGATGGCCCAGCTAAATATTCTCTCTATGAACTGAAATGTATGATAGTAGCCTACTTTATTGCGAACGCAGTGAGCACTTACTTACTATGAGACCTAGCAGATCATGTCTGTCTGTCTGTGTGTGTGTCTGTCCCACTTTTGTGCCCATATATGGAGCTGAGTGATTTGTTTGTGATTGATGCAACACACTCCATATTTGGACGTATAGCTGCTTTGGGGACTCCTTATATGGCTATGGCTGAGTCATGGTGACATGAGTGTGATGGCATGGTCCAAGATCTGCGTTCGCTTCCCGCGTTTGCGCGTCTTACTCGTAATTGTACATGGTGTGGGCACATCTCTCTATTTCTGAGCTGATACATGTAGGGCAGGCTATAATGCATGCGTATACACTACAGTACCCTGAAACCCTCACCCCCAAAATTACTGTAGGGCTCCCCCAAAAGATACGTTGTAATTCAAACACTGTTTTATAGCTGTAGGGAAACACAATTTACCCAGTTCATCTCCTTGTTAATTTGTCATCCAGTGTAGAATCTGTAGATTGTTGAATTGTGTGATTGAGGAAGTTTAAAGAAGATATGAATATTTGAGACATAAAATTACACTGTCAGCTCTTTTATGTCATACTGTATATATTTTGCCATTCACAAGGCTTAGCTCCAGGATGTATACGATCGATGTGTACAGTAGCCTACTATGAACTGTTCAGTAACTCATCAATGTGTACAGTACTATGAACCGTTCAGTAACTGTGTACAGTAGCCTACTATGAACCGTTCAGTACCTGCACGTTTATTGTCACTTGCTCTTTACTTGGGCATCCGAGGGACTTTGTGGTTTGGCTACATTGTCAGATTTCTGTGAGAAATGGGGGTTGGAGGTACATTTTTCAACAAGACACAAGAGAAGTGAAATTTGAGTATCAGTCAGTCATAATAGAATGGGAGTGAAGGAAACTTTTCATGTTAAAATAGACAAAATATTGCAAACATTTTCTCCCAGCCAAATATCTACCAGCTCTTAATTCACTGGAGTGGAGGGTGTTGTATTTTTGTGTACATAAATTGAACATAAATTGAAATTATCATCTCAATGCTACAAGGGTGCATTTTGCTGTTGGATATGGGCATGAAATACCACAGTGGTACTAGTGCTGCTCCTAGAAGAGTTTTACAATATTGAATGTTGTCTTGCCTTTATTGTACATTTAAGTGACCTGGCTCTTATCGTTCACAGGTGACATTACACAGAAGGGTTATGAGAAGAAACGGATTAAACTGTTGGTTCCATACGTCATCCATCCTCCAGGTAAATGAGCCTCAGTGCCTCTCTGGTTTATCCATCACCTTTTCTTTTTTAAATTACATTGTACTGTTTATAAACAAGGATATTATACCCAATCCATGTGTGCCATATTAAATCAGGCTTACTTTTATATTCAAAGTAAAAATCAGCTATTTAAAAGGTTGTAATGTTTGCTCACTGGTGCCCCTCAGTGGTATGTTAGCTCTTTACTCCACAGTACAGTCGCCTTGTGTAAAATTTCACAGAAATGGAGACATTTCACAGAAATAGAGAAATAACTTCACCACATTTATTCTTCCAATGATTGGCTTTTATCACCAAAACAACCAGAACAGTATGATGAGATTGGACATGTGGTGTTCATTCTTCCTGATGCCCTACATATAATATCCACTTCAAGCACATTATTCTATATCAATGACTTATTTTTGATAAATCGAGTAATCGATTAATATATATACTGTATATACCCCTTGTCAGACTTTCAACGTGGCATCCCTATTTTGGGAATGTCGTTATAGGCGAACATTTTCAAACATTTCCTTTTTTCGCATGTAGTGTAGTGGCTGTTTGTTGCTGTGTACCACTACTGTGTGTACAACACTGTGTGTGATGTGTGTATTTGACAGTGGAGCCGCCGGCGCCGCCCCCTCAGATTGAACAGCCGTCACCTGGTCCTAGTTCCTCCTCGTCCAGCCATGCCCCTCCCCCCTCTGGCTCCTCCTCCTCCAGTCTTGCCCCTCCCCCCTCCGGCTCCTCGCGGTACCGCGACCGCCGCTCCCGGAGGCCACACCGTACCGGAACCAGGGATGACCGCTACAGATCAGGTGAGGTGGATTTTTTGGCTGTGATTGTTCCCACATCATTAATGAATTAAATCATTAATCATGGGGGACAGATTTTGCGAGAACGTACTGTATTTTTGCAGTGAGCTTTTCTGTGTTGCTGTGCAATTAGCCCACAGTAAATACTGTATGTTGACCTGATGGCCCAGTGTGTTTTCATGCTGCTGACCAATCACATGAACTCTGGCGTCCAAAATGTTCGAAGAAGAAATCACAATTTTCCACAAGCTCACAATTAACGTGTCACAAAGTGGCCATTTTCAATACTCTTGTGTGACATGTATGAAGTAGTAGGGCATTGATTTACAGGAAAAAACAGTTTCTGCCTGACAGCAACTATATAGGTACTTGTGTGTGTAAAAGTGCACGTGCATGTGTGTCATGTGTGTCATGTGTGTCTACTGTCTACGCCTGCGCTGGTTGTGAGAGCTGGATAAAGTAATTCTTGACTTGTCGGGCAGAGGAGAAAAACATCTGAGAACAGAAGTGAGCCCTCCTGCTGGGTCTCCCTCAGTGAAGGAAGCGAGGATGCCTCTGTCGTGAAAAAAGAGCGATAATGTCACAGCTCAGCTATGTGTGAAGTTGTGTAGATGTAGAGAACAAGAGAGAGCTATAATTGGTTGACTGGAGTCCCTCAGGGCTCTATACTATCACTTTTCTGCTTTCCCTCTGCTTTTAAATATTTTACCCTATCTACAGTGTATAAGTAGCCAAGTAGCCAATTGTAGACTTTCTGCAATGCTGAGGTTTATAAAACATGAGGGGAGAATACTGATCTGGAGACAGATCAAGGAGTCGCAGGTCAACCGAGAACATTGTTATGATGAGATGAGATATGTTTCCTTTCCTTACTCATTCTTTCTCTGTCTAGTAGCCAGTCTGACACTCAGCATGTGAACCAGCATGCACATGCACATGCACATGCACATGCACATGCACATGCACATGCACATGCACATGCACATGCACATGCACATGCACATGCACATGCACATGCACATGCACATGCACATGCACATGCACATGCACATGCACACGCACGCACACACACACACACACACACACACACACACACACACACACACACACACACACACACACACACACACACACACACACACACAAATGGATAATGATGGAGATGGAGTTTTGGGGGATGTAGGATTGAAGCAGCTGTTTTGTGTTGGATTTGGTTTGGTTTCCAAGAAGTAGAAGTTTTATGTTTCTGTGTGATCGGGGGATTCCCACGGAGATACAGTAAATTGGGTGGGGCGGCCGGGGGAAGCTAAAGAAGTGGATTGTCAGGATATTGAGTAATCTGTGTTGCCCGTTGGGTAGAATAACTGGATTTGAGGAGGGAATTGAGATGTATACAGTATGTTATTAAAACCAGGAAGAGACAGAGCAGGCTTTTTGGAGGGAGGGCTTTAGCTCCAGGCAGAGGGCTACTGTTGAAATTCAAACATAAAAATGCTAACGTGTTTTTTTCGAAGAATGCCTGAATCAGGGAATTTTTGCATGTTTTGCTCTAATACAGTCATAGCAACAGTTGACGGACATCATCACAATCATTTCACTTGTAGCCAGTCCATCAATAATCAGACATCAATAATTAATTAATCTTGAATAGCCAGAGGATCGGATACAGTATCTCTGCCTGCCAATCGTCTGGATACATTGCGGGTATTTGATACGGGTATGTATGATGAAAATTGTGAGAGGCAACAGTCTGGCCACGCGAGACTAGGATGCATTTAAATTCATTGTGTGGGCTTGGCCGGCTGGTGAAGGCCACTGACAAAGCTATACGCACACAGTTTTATTTTTAGAACACGCCTTACCACCGTGTGTGTGTGTGTGTCACTGCAGACACACCATAGCCTAAAGAAATCGTAGGCGCAGACGTCTCCGCTCTACTCTGCGGAAAGTGGGCGGTCCCGAGAGGGGACGCACCCGGAAGCCTATTCAATGGCATGTAGTCTTCTATTTCTTGGTTGGCGAAGTGGGCGTGAGAGTGACAAGTGAGTGAGTGACAAGATGTTGACACAAAGGCGCATTCTAGTGTAGGCTATATGCTGCTGCGTTGCAACATGGCTGTCAAGTTATGACTCTCTAGTCGAGTGGTTAATGTATATGCCTTTGGAATTGGCAACCCTGGTTCGCCTCCCTGCCGAGGCTACAATAGTTTTGTTTTCCGACGACTTGCGCGACGGCCAGTTTACATCTGATGCTCTCCTCCGCGTCAGATGTAAGCTGCCGACAAGCATAAAAATGAAGTGTGTCACCCGGCGGTGAGAAGGAGAAGGATATTTTTGATTTATTGATTTAAATATTTATTAACAGTTTGCAGAATTACAATACATTTCAAGCACAAACTCAATACAAATACTGTTAACTGTGAGTGAACGACCCAATTAAGCATTACACTTGTTTACAACAGGGTCCACATGGTTCAATTCATCAAAACATTTAGAGACGTATAAATAGACACTTCTATATAGTTAAAGAACAGAACAGGAATTCATCATAAAACAGTGTTCCCTGACCGGGGATCGAACCCGGGCCGCCGCGGTGAGAGCGCAGAATCCTAACCACTACACCACGGAGAATGAGGTTATTGATGATGAGAAGGGCTGTGGAGGGTGAAGTGAACGCGCTATTTTATAAATATAAAGTTATTTTCAATGTCATCATGGATCAGGGTTACAGTAAATGACAATGTAATTCAGCCAGGGGTGCCATGGATGAAAAGATTACAGGGGTGATCTGAAGCAAACATGAGAACCACTGCTTTACATTTCTTCAGACGATTTTTCAATGTTTTGTTAACAATTTGGAGTGGACAGAATGTTACTTCGAGGTGCCCACTGCCCAGGGGGCGTTTGACTCCGTGAAAGAAGAAAACTACAAGTGAATACCCGCCCAGTGGATGGGCTGCGGCTGCATCTGTTCCATTGGCTAGTGCCTATCACTGCCGGGTGACACACGCTTGTCGGCAGCTGTCTCTGCCGCAGAGGAGAGCGTCAGCTGTCGGCTGGCCGTTGCGCGCAAGTCGTCGGCGGACGTGGAGCTTTTTCTCCATCCACCAGCTGTCTAAAAACCGCCGAGACGTCTGCGCCTACGATTTCTTTAGGCTCATGTCTGGCTGCAGCCTGTGTGTGTGTGCAGTTGTCATGTTTTGGCATCCATTTAGATTTTTACATTTCAATCATTTTGACTTCACATTTGAATATATTTGGATAATGCCAGCAGAAAACAATAGTAGCTTTGAAGGCAGTGTTTCACTGCATGTTTTAGAGTAAGTGGTTTCCTTTACATGCTGTGCGTGCGTGCGTGCATGCGTGTGTGGCTGGCTGGCTGGCTGGCTGCATGTGTGCACGCTCTTCTCTTTTCCTCCCCTCTCTGACTTTTGTGACCCAAAGCTGCTGTACATAAAGCCATGCACAGCTCATGGTATGCTCTTATTCACTCTTTTTTTTTCATACAGATATTCACACTGAGGCTGTACAGGCTGCTCTGGCAAAACATAAGGAGGAAAAGATGCCTATGCCAACTAAACGCCGGTCCACCTATGTCCAGTCTCCCATCGAGACCCGCACGCCACCAGGTACCAACCACCCTATGCAAAAACAACAACACACATTTGAAACACCAGCATGATATTGGGTTGTGCAGGTGAGATTTAGAAAACCCTGTGGGGTTTATACGGTTAATCTCACCCTATTTAACAACAACAATACAAGGAAATAAAAAGCCAACATAAATGAGTTGGCAACATACATAATACAACAATGCAGCATACACAGTTTGAATGAAAAAGCAGTGTGTGGGTGGAAGAGTTGAAGACTATGTGAATTGTTAAATTTGATTAATTAAATCTCTCTCTCTCTCTCTCTCTCTCTCTCTCTCTCTCTCTCTCTCTCTCTCTCTCTCTCTCTCAGACTCTTCATCGGGTTCGGGTTCTGAAGAAGAGGGCAGTGGTGGTGCTCCTCCGCCTGAGGTCAACCCCGACCTGCAGAGTCCCGATTGCTGGATCAACCGCTCTGTCCAGGGCTCCTCCACCTCCTCCTCGGCCTCCTCCACTTTGTCCCATGGCGAGGGCAAGCCACAGCCTCAGCTCCAGCAGAAGCCACAGCCCCAGTCCCAACATCAAGCCCAGCCTCAGTATAAGCCCCAGTACCAGCCCCAGTACCAGCCTCAATACCAGGCCCAGTATCCACCACAGCACCAAACACAGCGGCAACCCCAGCAGCAACCACAGCACCAACCACAGCGCCAACCACAGCAGCAACCACAGCACCCGTCCCAAACATCAACTGTGGCAGATATGCTGGCTAACGCTCGCATCGGTGCTCGCATCGGTGAGAGACCCATAATAGGCTGTTTCAGGCTGTTAACAATAACACAGCTGTCCTGAACTTTACAGCCTTAGTGAACTTCCTGTTTGTAGCCGCTGCCCTGGGAAATGGTCATAAGCTATCAGAGATACCGTTGTTCATTGTTAATTAGCTAACCTACAGCATGTGCGTAGTGTCATTTTCTTTTCTTTTTCTCTTCCTTTTTTTATGATTCAAAATTGTATTGCCTTTTCAGTTTAGTCACAAGGGGATAATTTTCTCTTCCTTTTAATTTCAAATAGTGTAAACAGCTGAGCTGACATGATGTTGACAAGGGTTTGACATGCATCCTAGCTACAGTAGTGTTGAAACCGTATATGATATGCATGGATGATCGTACTACTGTTACTGTTATTGCTATACTGCTGCTGCTGCTACCGGTACTGCAGTTTTCTGTGACTTATGTACTGAAATGCACCTTTACCTTTTGAAACTATTCCGCGACTTGATTAAAATTAATTGCACGACCCTCCCGTGGTCCTCAGAGAACAGTGGCCCCCCTCCTGATGTGACCGCTGTGGCCCAAGCCACGATCCGAAGCCCCAGGGTGGACCTGCCCGCCAATAACGTGGTCCGAGGTATGAGCCGTGGACAGAGCCGCTCCAGCATGATGGAGACTGCTGACGGTAATGAAAATTTACTACTTCTGTGTTTGTCTGAGGGTGTGTGTCTCTGTTGGAGACACAGACAAATATATGCTCAAAATCCTCACTCAGTCTTCTACCAAGATGTAATCAACATTTCCAACGATGTGCTCACAGATCATTAATCAAACTCTACCGCTCTTCTTTTCTTCTGATCTTTTTTCACGCCCTGACTCACGTTTAATTTTACTGGCAATTTAGGACGAGGTAATCTCCAGAGTAAGGAAACCCCTCATTGCATAATGTGTGTAGCCTCCTGTCTGTGCTGTTCCTCCCTTACAAATGTCCCTTCTGTTTCAAATGTGTGGTTCTTCTAATGTTATGAATCCAGGTCAACTCCACGCACAAAATGAACCCTTGTGTGTTTTCCCAGGCAAAAATAACCCCAAAAAAAGATACCTAACCCCCACCTCTCACTGCCTGTCATCCCAGCGTTGAGGCAGCCACGGTCTGCTGCTTTCCATTTGCTAAGAGTCATGAACTTCAGTCAATGCGAAAGCTTGAAACCAATCAGAAAAATGTACAGACTTGTGGGTTTTGGAATGAGGAGCAGCAGACTGTGAGGTGCTCAGAGGTCCTTCCACCATGATCGGATGTGTCTAGAGTAGACTGCACCCACTGTGGATTTCTGTCACACGACAGTGTGTACCAGGGCATTGTGTGACTGTACGTTACCTCCTGTCCCTCCTCATAGGGGTGCCTGTCAACAGCAGGGTGTCCACTAAGATCCAGCAGCTCCTCGCCACGCTCAAGAGGCCCAAACGTCCCGAACTCAGCGAGTTTTTCACAGATGATTCTGAGGAGATCGTGGAAGGTGAGGGGAAATTATTCTAATTCCTAATTCCTGATCGAGAGATCCAAACGTTGAAAGCAGCAATAAAAGCATGGAGCTGAGAGCTGTGCAGACTTTATTTATTACAAATCATTCACAGCTACACAGTAAAATCCCCAGAGTTTAATTATCACTGAAAATTTGGCTGTGTAGAACTGAATTTCTGCCATGTTGACAGTATATAATTTGTGCTTCACTAATCCTCTGTCTCTGTCCCTCTCTCTTACCTTTCCTCCTTTGTCTTACCCTCTCTCTCCCTCTTTTATTCTTTCTCTCACTGTCTGTCCCTCCAACAGCACCTCAGCCAGACCCCAACAGACCAAAGCCAGAAGGCCGTCAGATCATGCCAGTGAAAGGGGAGCCCTTGGGTGTGGTCAGCAACTGGCCCCCAGCTTTGCAGGCAGCTTTGGCTCGTTGGGGGGCCACACAGAGCAAAAGCCCTGCGCTCACAGCACTGGACATTACTGGAAAACCCCTCTATACGCTGACCTATGGTGAGACTGTTATGGAAATTATATATGTCCAACCGGAAGTATATCTTAGAAGTTTATTCAGAAGAACAGCAAACATCATCTCTCAGTATTCTCTCCCTCATTACATCTCTCTCTCCTGGTCTCCTCCCCACCAGACCTCCCAAGCTACTCAGCATGTTGCCAACTCTCGTGAGTGAAATAAGCCAACCCACCTCCAAAAACAAGCCAACTCTTGTGAGAGAAAAAATCCAAATCTCCCTACGAAAAACTAGCCAAAACAAGCCCAATAATATGGCTTAATAAAAAAAGATCTGATGAATTTATCATTATAAATACTATGTATGTCTAATGCATGTTTTGGTCATGTATTATACTATTACACACAGCCAGGGCTTAATAAGTAGAGACACCAGACCGATTCTGTCACTCAATGTGATTCACACTCACAAATCTATGGGTATTTATAGTACGTATATACCCAACGAAAAAAAAAAAAGAAACGCAACTCTGGAAAAAATACAAGCCAAACGTTGCGAGAAATAAGCAGACTTGGCAACCCTGCTTCTCACCAGGTCCCCTCTTAGGCCCAATCCCAAATGGCTCCCTTGCTGACTCAATGAGCCCTCACTGACTTAGCTGCGCGTTCACGTGAAGTCTGTGAGGGCTTGAGGGGTGTCCCATTTGAAATCGGTAAGTCAGTGAGGGCTCAGCCCCGCCCCTTTATGTGCCCTTTGCCAAAGTCAGCATCGATGCTGACTTTGGGCTGACTTTAGCAAAGAAATTACCCACAGTCCATAGCGTTACCAGGGGAATGAGGGGGATCCTCCAAACGTCAATCATTTAAATATGCAAATTAGTTATGTATCGCGATTAGAATGTCAACAAACACAATAGTGCTTTCTCACTGTTCTTAAAAGGAGACGGAATGGAAGGATATAGGCTATATATTTAATAACAATAATAATAATAATAATAAGGGAAACATGATGAGAAATGACTAATGAGCAAAGTAAAAGAATATGGAAATGAAATGTATAATGAATATTATTATATATGAATATTACAACCCATATCACACAGGAAAGTGTATTTATGAAACTAATAATAATAAAACGATCAGCTTAAATACTAAAATAGACATGATAGACATGTATAAATAGGCCAAGCATGTAGGTAGGCACTGGCTGTGAATATGGAGAGTTTTTATAAAGTGTCATGGACTCATGAATGGCGGACTCATCTTCAAAGTGCTGTCCCATTTCTTTCACAACAATGTGGAGCCCTTGCAGCCTCTCACCCTCAAGCCCTTACAGCTGACGTCACTAAAGTCAATGATGGTCCAGGGCTCAGGGCTTGAGGGAGGCATTTGGGATTGGGCCTTAGACCCCCGCCACACGAGAACGGATCGGGCTGTTACCCGCACAAGTTTGTACCCGGCATCAAAGTTCACATTGTGGTTATGTTAATTATGCATGTCGTCCAGACGAGAGTGGTAGAGCTGCAGATCGGCTATTTTCGGATGAGAGATTTCTATACATTAGTGGCCAAATTTGACTGAGGGACTGCCATTGGATTCATAGCTTCAAATTCACATATTTGTTCAGTTTGACTCATCAGTTTTGGAGATATGGCTTATAGAGTAATGTCTTGCAGAAAACAGCGAGTTGAGAAAACAGGCTTGAAAGGTTAATTTCGGTGGTCTCTAACATTACACCTAGCTACATGTTTAAGCATTTATTTCATATTTACATGTCGATTTCAGATTTCAGATCTGACACTTATTTCAGACATGCTCTAGTATGTGAAGAGTCTGCCTGTGCTATTAACTCATTTTGGATTAAAAAAAAAAAAAGTTTTTCTCCTGGAGGTTGCGTGATGGCAGGCTCTCAGTCAAATCTGGTCACACCATTTTACAGGAATTCCCTACAAAGTCATTTGGAAAAACCAAACGTTCGTTTTCCACCTTTTATTACAAGAAGCATGCGTGGATGTAATATTCAGTTTCAAAGGATGCAGTCTTTTGTTTTGCATGCCGACACTTCCAGAATGACAGCGAGTCAGTTAAAAACATGAAACCCCCGTAGTGCTGGAAGTTATATGGAGCAGGCTTGTGTGTGTGTGCTGCTGTAGACCTACTACCTAAAACCTAAATAACTCATTTGTAGGGGTTAGGGCTTTGTAAAAAGCGCAAAAATAACACTATAAAGGTAAAAAGAAATCGTGCATGCACGCTATGCGTGCGCACAGGATTCCTTCCTGACGTATCGCCCCCCCTGGGGGTCAAGTTCAAACTATGCATTCGCTGTACACACGGAGACGACAAAGTAGAGTCTCCGAAGTTTGTCACTCTGGGAGCCGGTTTCAAAAAGTACCGGTTAAGTCCCCCAAAACGCTGTCTCCGTGTGGCAGAATGGGCAGATCGGCTAAGTACTTGTGCGGGTAACGCAGAATACGTCCTCGTGTAGACAGCACCTTATACTCCAGAAGCAGGTCCATCACAAAGAGTACAATATAATACAGACGCTCTGACTGTCTTGGGCCTCACTCACACTGTTGCAACATGCATACAACATTTGTTGTCTGTGTTTAATGGCCGCCCCAATGCATTTCCAATGGAAGTCACATGGTTTAACAAAACATTTTTGTTTGATACGGGGAGGGGGGCACAACACAGCCATCAAACTAAAATGTTTTGTTTTCTATGCATGTTGCAACAGTGCGAGTGAGGCCTTGGCTGTTGCCACCCCGCTGAGACAGGAACTCCCTAGCCATACCTAAGCGAGGCCCAGCAGGGTCTCATAACAAACAATAGGTGTGACATGGTCTTTTACATACAGCTTGATCAAAGGGTTGATTGGACCATTTACAATTACAATTTAGGCATTTAGCAGACGCTCTTCTTAATACAGAGCGATTTACAGTAAGCAAGAACAAAAAACATGGTAATACATCAAAACATAAAAAAGTCATCATGAATCCTACGTAAGCTTAAGAACTTAACAGTGGAATATCTATCTAAGGAAACTATATGTGTAATTGTGTATACACTATAGAGTGCTATGTCTACATAAAGTGCTTTAAGTTACATAAGTTGAGCGTGCATACGCCTGTTGGAGGTTAGGAGCAAGTGCTATGGGCTAAGATGGAGTCTGAAGAGGTGTGTTTTCAGACACGGCGGAAGATTGGGAGTGAATCTGCAGTTCTGATTGTAATGCGAAGTGCATTCCATAGTTTTGGAGCCAAAAGGGAGAAGAGTTTGGGACGTGTGGAGCGTTGTCCCCGCGCTTTTAGCAAAGGTACTTCCAGCTTGAGTGCTCGAGAGGGTTTGTAGCGTGCGATCATACTTACAAGATATGGTGGTGCCATACCTTTGGTTGCTTTGAATGCCAGCATCAGAGTTTTGCACTCTGTGTTGTTTTGTACTCTGTGCGGGAGACAGGCCTTCCAACCACATACAATCATGAAATGATAGATCAATATTTGATTTTGTTCACACAGTGAACGAAGTATTTATGACAATGAGTATACCCTTTTCGTCTTTCATGCATACAGTACGTCCTATGCCCAATTCTCATTCTTCACCTTATCTGATCTGTCCAATAGGGAAGCTGTGGAGTCGCAGTGTGAAACTGGCCTTCACCCTCCTGAACAGACTGGGCACCAAAAACGAACAGATCCTCAAGCCTGGAGATAGGGTGAGAAAACATGAGATCATCAAAGATCTCCCCATAATCTATTAAACCCTTTGTCAAGTTTAAAGCTATGGGCTTCCTTATGTCTGCTAGTAACGGACACAAGTAAACAAACTGGCACCTTGGTGAAGTGATAACCGCTGTGAGCATGAAAGTAGCAGACAAAAAATGATAAATACATGTATTATTGAAATTCTTTATTTGGAATAATTGGAATAATTGGGAATTTGTTTAAAACTAAATAATAATGCACTCAACTATGATAAAGATCTTGTGATTCAAGTAGCATATAATGCATGTTTGATGAACTGATGCAAATATCGTTGTCATTGATTTAGAAAATAATACATTTCGAATCTGTGGTGAAACTGAATGAATTTGTTTTGTCACTTCTAAGTGACAACAATAATCTGTGGAACGTGTCATGTGGAATGGCTCGGAATGTTTATTATCCCACTAAAAAGAAAATCAGCTGATGTACACACAGAGACTTCAGATTTGTGCAGAAATGAAGTTATGTATTCTGAATGGAAGGTATACAACAATACATTTTCATCAGGTCCTTCATAGGACCTGATGAAGAAGCAATCCACATTGAAACGTTGTCCGTTGCTTTGCACCTCAATAAAAAAGGCAGTAAGTTGCTCCAGTGCGTTCATTCCTACCTGCGCTGTGCATCTTATATAATACATCATCACAAATGTAATATCTTGATTAGCCTACAAATGTCACAAAACGTGACATCCGAATTTGATTGGCCAATCTGCATGTGATTAAAATCTATAGTTGTGAAGGCTGCATAGTGGCCTTAAATTCCCACTATGGGTTATGCTCATAGAGATGGAAAATGTGTGTTCTAGCTGTTACACATCAGACCTTAAATGCAACGTCTGCTGCCTGGCTTGTTACTGTAGGTGGCGCTGGTGTTTCCCAACAGTGACCCGGGGATGTTCTGGGTGGCCTTCTACGGTTGCCTGTTGGCCGAGGTCATCCCTGTTCCTATTGAGGTCCCACTCTCTCGAAAGGTAAGAACTAAGACACTGTGATGAGGGTGCACTGATGGCGTCTTTGCACAGGTATTGAAGTCCTCTGTGTTTGGGCTGTTCATGCAGGATGCAGGTAGCAGCCAGGTGGGATTTCTTTTGGGCAGCTGCGGTGTGGGCCTGGCTCTAACCAGTGAGGTCTGTCTGAAGGGACTACCCAAGACGCCCACTGGAGAAATACTACAGTTTAAAGGTCAGAATCTGTCTATCTTCCTTCAAGATGATTAATTTTGTTTTATTTCGGTAATCAGGTACAGGTGGCAGAATCACTTTTCCAGCACTGTATAAAGTGAGCGGGGTCTCACGTTCAGCACTCAAAGCAGAGCAGATTTATAATTATTTGTACATTTTGCAAATTTGAAAACTTAATAAATGTATGGGATTCTTCATCGTTTGTCCCATGGTGTTTTGGGTTTGATAGGCTGGCCTCGGCTAAAGTGGGTGGTGACAGACTCCAAGTATCTGACCAAGCCCTCTAAGGACTGGCAGCCACATATACCTACAGCCAACACTGACTCTGCATATATAGAGGTAGGACTACTGTCTCCATATGCATGTCTGTGCCAAAGTGCATAAATGTGAGTCTCTACAAATGTTGTATGTATAGTATGTTTGTATTGAACTGTGTGTATGTATAGAGTATACCTACCTAGCCTCGTGTAGCCATACTAATATCACTGCGTGGATATTAGTCTGGTTCCCCTCATTGTTAGGATTTCTTCCAAGCAGTTACAAAAAGATTAAAACGGACTCTATTGGTTAGACCTACAACCATTTCAGAGCAGCGCAATGTACAGGCCTTGGTTGGTTATAGCCTGGGCTGGTTCCTGGATGAATCTGGTTGGCCCTGCACTACTTTGAGTCTGTGAAGTCCTCCCACAATTGAGAGTGGCCAGACTTAATCTAAGGACCCTAAGGATCAGAAAAACTTTGAACGATTACTATTGCAATTTCTTTTGGGTCAAACCTTAGATTGACTGGCCTAATACCTGTATGTAGCAGTGGTTATCAAACAATTACATTTCAAGCACCTCCATAACTCTTTCTTCTTAGTTACAACAACATTGTTCTTGTAAAGTCTGTTGTTATTATATGTGAAGTATTTGGTCATCACGCTGTGGGAAACAACACGGGCACTGGTCACGAGGATGTCCCACATTAACACGTGGACACGTACTCAAGAAAGATGCAGGAGCGCAACGTACAGACGAGCCAGATGTATGGAGAACCAGGATGACTGGAGGCGAGCATGACCTAGAGACCACACTAGGGGATGGACACAACAATGTCTTGTTATTTTCTAATTGCTTGTGTTGTCTCTTTGTATAGTACAAGGCCAATAAAGAGGGCACAGTAATGGGTGTGGCTGTGTCTAAAGTAGCCATGTTGACCCACTGCCAAGCAATGACCCAGGCCTGCAACTACTGTGAAGGTGAGACTAGAGCTTACTGGGGAGAGGTACTGTAGTTCACCTGAATGACTGCTGTTGTTGTTGTTCAAACCCTGATGATATGTCTGCGTCTATGTCCTCAGGAGAGACCCTTGTGAATGTCCTGGACTTTAAGAAGGACATGGGTCTATGGCATGGAGTTCTCACCGTGAGTTAACACTCCTACATTATGCCTACTGTAATACAAGTTGTAGAAATAAAATCAATCAATGTTTCTTCTCAGTACTATGTTATCATTCATTACACTGTACTTGAACCATAGCATGATTGCATTCCCATTCAACTGTTTTTTTTGCATTTTTCTCCCCAATTTGGTCGTTAAGTTTATTAACTCCACCCACACACATTTGTGAAATTGTGTGTTGTCACTGCTGTTGTATCCTACTGACTCGCCTGCCAGTGAGGAGCCCCCACTGGGAGGACGTGGAGCCTCCGTCCTACTCCTCACTAACACTCCCTGCTGACCGTAGGAGTATGTGCAGTGATAAGCCCCAGACCGTAGGAGTATATACAGTGACAAGCCCCAGACCGTAGGAGTATATACAGTGACAGGCCCCAGACCGTCGGAGTATGTGCAGTGACAAGCCCCAGACCGTCGGAGTATGTGCAGTGACAAGCCCCAGACCGTCGGAGTATGTGCAGTGACAAGCCCCAGACCGTAGCAGTATGTACAGTGACAAACCCCAGACCGTAGGAGTATGTGCAGTGACAAGCCCCAGACCGTCGGAGTATGTGCAGTGACAAGCCCCAGACCGTAGGAATATGTGCAGTGACAAATAGCACCATCCCCGGAGCCCGGCTTACCCCTATGAACACAATTGTGTTCGTATAGACATTCAACAAAGCCGGATTCAGAGGGGAAAGGATGGAAACATTATCCAAGAACCAAGTAGCACAAGAAGTGCATTAGCATTTCAATAATACCCCGAGGGAAGCACAATGCTGAAATGCATTGGTGCTTTTTTAACATTCTGTTTGCCCTCTAAATAAAGGCTTGTTAACGCAACATGCCCTGGGCCAAGTTCCTTTCTTTTTGATCTTCCTCCTCTATCCTGTCCATATCTTTCCACCACTCATCCTTGCCTAATCCACCGAGCCGTGGCCAAATACATTATTATGTATTTGGCTACGGACCCCAATTTGAAAAGAGTTTGTGCCATGGACCCTCATAACAGAAGATTTGTCCAGATCTGTCAAAAAAAGTAAAAAAAAATCAGATCTACATGCTCACATCAAATCACTACACATTGTGAGCTTGTGGGTCAGCTATGTTTGAATCACTAGTGAGGGTCCTCGAAACCCCACTTTGAAAACCAGTATTATAGACTTAAAATATGTCTCAGATCAATCATAATCAAGCACCGTAATTATACATATTACCATGTGCCTAGCCCTAGATTCAGATTATTGTGCTCCTAATCACAGAAGTACAATTTCCCTTTGTGTTTCTTCTATGAAAACCTTATGTTGTATTAGTCCTCTAATGAGTTATTTTTCTGCAGGCTGTGATGAACAGGATTCATACCATCAGCGTTCCCTATGCTGTAATGAAGGCCTGTCCTCTGTCCTGGGTGCAAAGAGTCCATATCCATAAAGGTGACTTGCACTGTTTCTCCGTAGCATTTAATGCAGTGACTTTGGATTTACGTTACAGTGAGTTATGTGACGATCATGTCCTCCCGCAGCTCGTGTAGCGTTGGTGAAGTGCCGTGACCTGCACTGGGCCATGATGGCCCATAGGGAACAGAGAGACACCAGCCTTGCGTCACTGCGTATGCTCGTAGTTGCCGACGGCGCTAACCCATGTGAGTACTTGCGCGGAACTTTGAGCTTGCTAAAATCTCATCTCTTAAAAACTTGAGATGCAGTATTTGAGTGTGACAGTGTGCCTTGTCTCTCTCTCTCTCTCTCTCTCTCTCGCGCACTCTCTCTCTGCCTCCTCCAGGGTCAGTGTCATCTTGTGATGCCTTCCTGTGTGTGTTCCAGTCCCATGGGTTGAAGCCTGAGGTCATCTGTCCCTGTGCTACCTCCCCCGAGGCCATGACAGTGGCCATACGCAGGTACAACACTGACACACTTGTACTACTAGACATGTTGCTACAGCAGTGTAGTATAGCAAGTATACACAGGCTGGTGCATGGCAGTAGCATGCATGCATGGATGGGAGGACAGATGGACAGCTGAACGGACAGATGGTATGGGTGACCAGAGGTAGACGCCGTTCAAGTGGATGTAGGGGATGGCTTGTTTATGTTTGTTTCTGTTCACTCCTGTGTAGACCAGGAGTGCCTGGCACACCACTTCCCGCCCGTGCCATCCTCTCCATGACTGGACTAAGCCACGGGGTGATCAGGGTCAACACGGAGGACAAGAACTCTGCCCTCACAGTGCAGGATGTGGGCCATGTGATGCCTGGAGGTGAGGATGGAGAGAGGAATGAAATAATAAGAAAAAGCTAACTAGAAATGGGAAATGTATGGGGATGGGCTTGATGAGAAATTAGCTATTAAAAGTATGGTATTCATTTGAATAGCTCCTGTTGGTGCATATACATCATGTCACAGCGGTGTGTTTGTGTGTGTCCACAGCCCTGATGTGCATTGTTAAGCCTGACGGGCCTCCTCAGCTATGTAAAACAGACGAGATAGGAGAGATAGTGATCAACTCCCGTGCTGGAGGCAACATGTACTACGGCCTGCCTGGTCTCACCAAAAACACTTTTGAGGTATGGAACTAAACCTTGAGAGTGTGGATACCGTTGTTGTAGGAAGGTTCCATGAAATGTTTCTTGCTGTGTTATAATAGATAAATAGACTGTTTCATACAGCTTCATGTTGTGCTAGTAGACGAGCTGTTGGTTGGTTACTAATATACATTAATATACTGTAATATATTTTACTTTTGCATAGTTTGCATAGATACCGGTAATACAACCAGTTAACATTGACTGATGATAGGCCAGGTTGGGGAGAGAGAACGCCACAAGCCCACAACATAATTTCTCCCTGTATCCTTCTTTCTCACCAGAATAATATCTACTGGATATTGTATCTAAGCTAACCGCTGATCAACAAGGTTTTATTTTATTTTATTCAGTATCCATTCTAATAACATCAAGGCCATCTTGGTATGATTGTGTTTGCAGGTAATTCCAGTCAATGCCAGTGGCGCTCCAATTGGAGAGATTCCGTTTGTG